>NW_010132006.1:11383-14118 GCF_000699245.1 Pterocles gutturalis | reverse complement strand
TGGGCGCTCTGTGGTGAGCTCCGGTAGCCTTTAGGCTGTTCAGAAGGTCCTAGCAAGGTGCTAAGCTGCTGGTAATATTTAATTGACTAATTAATATTTAATTTGCTGGAGAGCAGGCGTGCCCACACGTCCCGCTCGGTTTCTGAGGTGTGCTGCCCCGTCCTCAAAGGGGGTGATGCTGCCACACTTCATGGGGTGAAACTGGAAAGTTCCTTCAGGCGCATGAAAGCCTGAGGGTGCTGTGAAGTCCCCTGCAAGGCGGCAACTGCTGCAGCCAGACAGTACTGCCCGAGTGGCCTTTATCTGCTGCTGAGGCCTCTCGCTGCCCTGGAGGGTCCCTGTGGTGATGAAGCGTCCCCTCCTGTCCTCCCGTGTCTTTGCTCTCTGATGGAAAAGTTACAGTGTCCCTTCATCATACTCTGTGTTGCATTTTGCTAACGATGCTGAGTATGTCCAGAACATTACAGCCAAGTGTATATTACAATTTACTGCAGCTCAGGGATCCCTGCCCTTTTTCAGGATGTCTCTTTCCTGTTTTGACTGGATGCCATGTCTTTTCCTCTTTGTTCACACAAACATCTTGAAGAATGCTTTGGAGAGACCACCGAGCCCCTTCTCATTCCGCGTCCTCACAGGAACCCAGTTTCTTTTGAAAAAGGGAGAGCCTTCCTCACAATGTGGTTGCTGTCTCCCCAAAACAATACGTTCTGATCAGTTTGCTTTGAATAGCAGTTTGTGTAGGTCTCCTATGATGGATTCGTATGTCAGTACCTTGATGATAAAGACTTTGACCCTGTAATTGTTATGTCACTTTTTTTATGGGTACATAACTTTGCCAACACCAGTGTAACCTCAGAAGGTATTTAAGTTGTTTAAACTGATGTGGAAAAGTTGGGGGAGCAGCAGAGCCTTGAAAAGCTTTTTTGAATCTTAGAGTCAAGTAAAACTTGATGCAGGTCTAGGGTTACCATCGTTCCCGAGGGAATGAAGCAAAACTTGCAGGTCCTGTTCATTTAGTAACCTTTCTTTGGTGTGTGTATGTGAGACAGTATCTGAGCTGTTGATAACAAAGCTCTGGGAAGTAATCTTTGTCATTTAAATGACAAGTAGTTTGTAATCTAGAAGGAAGTATTTCTGGTGGAGTTGGATGGTGCTGACATATGGTTCAATTAAATATTTTATTTAAGTAATAATTTTGTTTATTGATGTTGTTTTCTGATTAATTATCTGTTGATCTGGACCTAGATGTATTTGAAAATGAAATGCATGCATTTATTTAGTTTAAATAAACAAAACAAACCTTGTAAATTTAATGAGAGATTTAACAAAGAAATATTTTTGTGCCTAGTTACTAATAATTATTGTACATGCTTTGAGTGGCAAGAAGAGGATGTTCATACAGATTCATATTCCTCATGAAATGAAGAGAACCAAAATGCAGAGAACTAAAATGCAGACGATTGTGTGTCAGAAAACTGTCCAGTGATTAGTTTATGTTTTTCTCTTAGGAAGACTCTGTTCCAGTCAGCATACTGCTGCTCCACTGCTCCATGTCTGTGGATGAACAGGAGGTGAAGCAAACCTAGAGAGGAACTTCACTTACCTTTTAATGAGCGTCAGAAAGCAGGTTAAACTTGTCAATGATCAATCTCTTAATTTTACTGCCACCAGTCTTATTCTTGAAATCCTGGACTGATTATGGGCTAAGATCTTGTATGCTAAACCTCACTATTTAGGAGATTGTTTTGTGTGAATGTAGCTTTTACCTTTAAGACCTAAGATCTCCAGAGAGCCTGATGATGTGCATCATGACTGTATTAGCAGAATTAGTAGGGCAGAATAATTAATCACGGCTATTAAAATTTTATGTTATTTCTGCTTGTTGATTTTGATTGGAAGCAGCCTTTATGAAACATTTATTTAGTCAATAAATAAATGTACCAGATGTGCTTGTGCAAATATTCCTTCTCTTTTTATATTTTGTAGTGATTTGAGAGAAGGAGCTTGCAGGCTGTGAGAGCTAGATAAAGCCTCCAGTAGGATAATGTCTTTGTTAGGATGTTGTCATGCCACTGCCACACCACAGCGATCACTTTTTACATAAGAATGCAGTGTAAAGAGAAGAGCAGGGTTTCTAGTATTTCCTACTCTGCTCTTTCAGTTATTATTTTTATAATGCAGCTTATTGTTAGTCCGTCCCGTCCTCTGGTTGAAGACAGAGTGTGAAAGCATTGCAGCTTCTGTTGCTGTGCGTTTTTTTCTGCACGGAAAGGAAACTGATAATTGGCAGTAAATGCACAACATAATCTACGGAGTTAAATACATGCATATCAGATATGTGTGTGTTTGTGTACAGCACAACGTGATGCCGTGGTGCAGGGAAACTGTTTATCTGGTTAGAAAGCTCAATTTTCTCATTCCACAGGAAATGCTGGAATGGAGCAGAGAGCCTGTCGCTGTGCATGGGAGGCTCTGATCCGCTTTCGCAGCTGAAGGTGATAGAGCGGGAGCTGGCTGGCAGCAGCAGTCCGGGGTGTTGCACAGAGCACAGCCAATGACAGTGTGCAGCTCAGGACGTGCTTCTGCAGATGGCCTATTGCGGTCACCCAAATTCACCCAGCAAATGACATTTTGCTGCAAAAGCGTGGCGGAGCCAATCGCGCACTGCACAACCGTGCAGCCAATGGCCGCCGGGCTCTTACCCAGCCACTGGCAGGGGGCTGTGGCTGGAGGGA
>NW_010132006.1:260-11355 GCF_000699245.1 Pterocles gutturalis | reverse complement strand
CCTCTCCGAGTTTGTTTCTCAGCACAATAGTCATCCTTGCTGTGATTCATTTCCCAGTAATAACAATGCCATTGTAAATTGTCGGTGTAAAGCCGGGGAGCGACGTTCCTTGCCTGCCGCGTGATCTGCAGCTGGTGGGGAGAGCGCCTCGGTGATTTGGGTCTTGTTTCCCCGTTTAGCATTGCCACGGCTGCCTACCCCGCAGACCTGCTGACGAGAGCCAGAGGGATGGTGGTAGTTACAGGGCAGAACAAAGTGAGTGGAAACCCGGATGATGCCATGTCGAGCTCGGATGCAGAGGATGATTTCCAAGAGCCAGCCACTCCCACTGCAACCCAGGCAGGACAAGCGCTACCTCTGCTGCCTCAGCAGGTAAGAGCTCTCTTACTGGTGCTGGAACTGGTAGTGTTCATCTGATAAGGGTCAGTTATTGCAGGACGTACTGCTCAGGTGCCAAAGAATTCAGGATTTCTTTGTTGGATTATGTATGGATATCTAGTTCAGTTTCCATTAGTAGCTAAATTGTTGAATAAAACTGTCTCTGGAACTTTACTTCAATAGTTTTGGCAGCATTACTCAGAATTTGTATCTGTGTTTGGACTTGAGAAATAAAAGTAAGTGTTTATTGTGGTACTGAGGCATCTTAAGCTGCGAGACTAAGATTTCAGGCCTGGTGTAAACCTGATGTAAATACAGAATCACTGTTTTTTTCAGTGTATAGTATAGTAGTGTAAAGGAAGCTGCTGAGTGCACGTCCCAAGGTTGGCCTGAGATCTTCTACCTTTTATTTTTGTGTGTTTGTGTGTTCAAGGGGGTGTGGGAGGGTGTTTGTTTTGGTTTTTACTTTCCCCAAAAGAGGAAAGAGGATTCTTCATGTTTTTAGTGACTATCTGGTTTTAAAGCTGAGTGATTACTGCTATTTCAGATCTCCAACTAAAATGAAAAACATGCACTGATCACACCCAGAAGCCAGGCAAAGTATTCCAGGTGTTAACCCTTGAACCTCCCTGTTTTGTGGCAACGGGCCAGGAAAGAAGCATTTGTCAGACCAAGTTATGTCACAGTGGCAAAGACTGTATGCTCTGTCTTCTAGAGATTGTAACCTTTTCGGCGTGAACGTGTCCGCAAAGGACTGGAGGCTCATTTCTGATGATGTGATTGCTTTTGCAGTTTCCAGAAGTTGTTCCACTAAACGTGGGAGGCATGTATTTTACAACAAGACTGTCAACACTGAGACGTTATGAGGACACAATGTTGGCGGCTATGTTCAGTGGAAGACACTATATTCCAACAGATGCTGAAGGCAGATACTTTATTGACAGAGATGGAACCTACTTTGGGTATGTACGGTGTCCTCAGCAGTATACTTTAAAAGTTATTACTGAAGAAATTATTTTTAAAGAAAAATAAGTTTTAACTTTTTTTTTTTTCCTTCTAGTTAGATCATATTTGTGTAGTAGGTAACCATGACTGGCTGCATCCACACCTTCAAAATATCTCAAGAGTATATTGCAATTAAAAAACTATTTGCTTTATTATTAAGGTCTTAAGTTTTACAGTGGGAAAGGAAAAACACGTAATGTTTTGAATTTGTGCACTGTCTCCTCTAGAGTATCTCCTTTCAAGGTATCAGGTTGTCCTGATGTTTTAACAAAGAATGTATTTGGTATTGCTTTTCCTAGGAAGCTCTTTTGTACACCACTGCTTTTTACATTGATATCACAGTATTTATGATAAAGAGGGAACAGGAGGAATGCATCTAAGTTTCATAAACAGTTGAAAGTATGATATTTTCAGTGTTTGAACAGGATGTAATGTAACTGGTAAAAAAGTACAAACCTCAAATAAATTTTTAAATTTTTTTTTTTTTTGCTGATAGTGCTGTATTCCTTCACCTTCAGGGTTCCTTCTTATATGTTTAGCTTTTGTTTAATTAAACTAACCATGATCTTACTAATATTCTGTTTGAGTTGGTGTAAGATTGCTAGAAAAGGAAGCGGTGTTTATGGGTTAATGTTCATTGGTTAAGGTCTTTGCCCAAAGTATACTTGTATTTCTTGTTTCTGCTTTATAGACATTTCCTTAATTTCTTCAGCAGAGAAGGGTTGAGTTATTTTCAAAGCACATTTGGACTGTACCATAATCTGGGACAGAAATAGATTAAGCCACTGTATTTATTGGAAAATAATTGTTTCTTTACATTTGGCAATTGGGAAGTGCCTGCTGCTTTGTTGGAAAATTGATTAATCTGTGATGTTATCAGTCTGAATTCAAAACATAGCTGGAACAAAGCGCCAGGCTCGCATGTGCTGCATTTGTTGATATTCTAAAGAAGATTGCAGTCATGCTTATTCTATTTGATATGGTCAATAATAATTTTGTTGGTTAATGTTTATAAAGGGATTTGTTTTCCTGTTAAAAATCTTGTAGCTTAACAGTGTTTCAGAAGTACAAGGAAATGTTCTCTCTTTTGTTACGGTTATAACATACACTACACATGTGTCTGGCCCTGATCGTTTGAAGAGAACACCGCCTTTGCAAACCCACCATCCATTCAGCTAGAGTCCTGGTTGGTTGTGGGATAAAATGTCCATGCATATGATTTTCCAGGAAAATGGAAAAGATTATTTTGTCACAGACCTAAACTTGAAATAGTGACTACAATCTCTTTCCCACAAAATACTGTGTCATCCTCTACTTGAAGCGGTTACTGCACCTTGAACTTTTCGTTTAAAATACAATGGTATTTTTTTGAATGAGTTTAGACATTAACAGGGGCAAAATGTGAAATGATGACTTGGAAACCTGAACATGGCAAATGCTTTTAAAAAGATATGTTGGAAATATGACTCACACTTAATGTCAGTTACTTTCTAAGCGTAAGGATTTCTGTCTCAATAGAATAAACAGTATCCAGTGTTCTTTCTCCTTTCCCACCTGCAGCAGTCCTGATGGAAGCTTGTTACTTAATAGTATTTTTGCCCTTTTTTAGAGACATACTTAACTTTCTACGATCTGGTGACCTGCCACCACGAGAGCGAGTGAGGTCGGTTTACAAGGAAGCACAGTATTATTCCATAGGACCACTGCTAGACAATCTAGAGGATATCCAGCCTCTTAAAGGAGAAAAAGTTAGACAAGCTTTCCTGGGCCTAATGCCATATTACAAAGGTAAATAAACAAAGTCCTATCAACTGTTTCTTCCAGCATGATGCAAGTAGTATACATGGTGTTTTCAGGTCTGCTTTCAGCTTTCAAACTATTTCCATTGTATTTGAGAAGTTTCTTATGTACCTTTCATGCTCTTTCGATCTCTGAGGTCTCCAGGTCAGATTTGGATTTTTGTGCTGTCTTGAAAGGGAGCAAGATCTAGGCCATAACATGAAAGGCTTATTATTAAGAGAGAAGGTTTCTCACTCTCTGCATCTGTTCTGTTAGGACCTGCAGTTGAATAAATTTGGGGATACAGTAAGGACACCAAGTTCACAAGATAACTGAGATGATTGAGTTAATTACTATATATCTAGCTACATGCAGCTTCCCATTGCTGCTAATATTTTGTTAAGAGTAACTTGTCAAACACTAGTGTGTTTCACATAAAATAATTGCATTTGTTTTCTTTTACTAGGTACTTCATTGTCGTTTTCAACTTTTGTTTTTTAGATCATTTGGAACGGATAATCGAAATAGCAAAGCTTAGAGCTATGCAAAGAAAAGCAAGATTTGCAAAATTGAAGGTCTGTGTCTTCAAAGAAGAGATGCCCATCACTCCCTATGAATGCCCACATTTCAATTCTCTACGTTTTGAAAGGAGTGAAAGTGAGACAAAGCTGTTTGAACATCATTGCGAAGTAGACGTATCTTTCGGCCCCTGGGAGGCTGTGGCTGATGTTTATGACCTTCTGCACTGTATTGTGACAGACCTGTCTGACAGAGGGATAACCGTGGATCATCAGTGTATCGGCGTGTGCGATAAACACCTGATAAATCACTATTATTGCAAGCGTCCTATCTATGAATTCAAGATTACTTGGTGGTGAGTTATTCTGTCCAGAATGGTGCAGGGGATGAGAAGACTTCTAGACGACAATTGCTTTTAATATTTTTGCAACGTGTCTCTGGAAACGCATTGCTGCTAACATATATTGGAATCAGTCTGCTGAAATGTTGGCTAACGCTTAGCTGCTCAGCAAAGGAAACCTGTTCCAGAGGCTGAAAAACCTCTGAAATCTTGAAAAACCAGCCTGAAACAAGACTGTTGGCTCAGGTACCTTAACGAGGCACAAAACAAAATCACCTCATGGAGATTATGGAGCAGGACATCTAACATCTTTTAAAAGGTGCCACCTACCACGTGGCTTCAGTGTCATAGTCTGTGAGATGGGTATTGCAGATCTCACCCGTGTTATTGTAAAGCTGGGGTGCTAATAATGCTGACGTAACGTGGTTGAATTTCACCCACTTAGAAATGTTTTAGTCACTACTTAAACTTTATGATATTGAGTAACACCTAGCACAGAGATTCTGGAAATGTAATTTTGATGTAATAGACCATTTTAAAAAGATAGGAGTATTCCCTATATATTATTAATTGTTGTCACAATTAAGCTATATTTCTTTTTTAATTAAGAATCAGCATTGTAAATTATAATATTTAAATTCTTTCCATTGTTATAAAAAGGAATAGCAGATTTGGAATATATTCCTTAATGCTTTTAGGAATAATAACTGTTCATGGAAGACTTGTGCCTGTTTTTAGCCTTAGAAATTCTAAATGTTTACACTATCTACAAAAAAAAGAAGCTCTATAGAATCAGGTTATTTAGAAAGGCTTTTGGAAATGAGAAAACCCTAGATGTATGTTCCTATTAGCAGAAGGAAGTGTAATATTTAATGTATATTATTTTATTACTGTCTCTTTTTACATTCTGTGATATTAAACTTTGTTCTAGAGTCAAATGATGATACTAGAGAAGTGCTTCCTTCACCTCACCTTCTTCAGACAGTTAAGCCTCATTTTTAACATTCTTGTTGACCCTTTGTGGTGTAATATCAGGAAAAAAAAATTGTAATCTTTCAAATTCAAGTATTTCTCCAATTATAAACCAGTATATCTGGGTAGTAAATTTATTTCCACACTGAAAGAGGCAGCCACTGCAGAACCATATTCTTTTCAGAAGGTAATTGTTGCACTTCTGACATCAGTAACCACATCTCGAAGTTGAATTACTTTGTGTCCAAAACTGAAAGGTAGATCTAAACATCTGAAGATGTTACTGTGTTGCGAGGTACAGAAAACTCAAGTGTCAAAAAGACCCTGCTTGAAGGGCCTCAAAGTAATCTTAAGGAGAGAAGGAAAGTAGATGTTTGCATATTGCATTCCATTGGATTCGTTAATCCAAGAATATTGCTTAATTAAACTTTTGACCAAAATATTTAAGAAACGTGCTAATTACAATGATTAATACTCCGTTACCAGGGGTAACTTTTAGAATAATTCCAAGAACTGTATGATCAAATTGTCTGGCAAAAAAAGAGGCAAATTGTTTGCATTGTCACGCTTTTATGTATTTAATTTAGGAATTTTTAGTAAATTGTCTCTCTGAGGTGGGGACATATCGCTCTAATGATCTCTTTTCAAATGTTTACTTCCAGAGGATCGTTGTCCAGTGCTGAGTTTCAAGTCCAGAGCTTAAATTTTGAAATGGAGGGAAGGAGGAAATTATGTGCATTTGGATCTTATGTTAAGCTCATTTAAATTGTTTTCTTAAATATTGGTCTTTGCATTACAAGTTGTTGTACTTGTGTTTGACACCCAAAATTAAAAGTCAAACTGGGACTAGTAAAGTTTCCCTAAAATGAGAGGAAGCTTGCAGGGTTTCTTCACTACTCTGCTGGCTTCATTTATTTTTTTTTTTTTCTCGGCGAATCTTAAACTGCAAACCGCAATTTCAAATAAAATTATGTAAGATCTTAAAGCGTAGGCTTACAAAATGTTGGCTGCTTGTACACTTCAGACATTTAAGTTCAAGATTGTCAGCAGCAGTTTATTTAGAGGCTGCAATGAGAATTGCAGTTTTACCGGGTTATTTGCTGCTTTTTGCCGCTTCCCCTATACATGTTTCCATGGGACATAACTCTGGTTTGAATTTCAGCACTGCTTGCAGAAATGGAACACAGTCTCATTTAGCAGTACGGGTTTTAGTTTGGCTTTAAGAATTTTTCCAATGTTATTCTAGAGAAGCTTATGATGACAAAATTCCTGTTTCAGTCACGTTTGCTATTTCTTAATATGCACACCCCAATATTTTATAACTTTTCCTGTTTATTGCTTAAAAAAAGTAAGGAAGACTACCTGACCAAAAAGATAAAAATTAAAATCTTGGTCTGTATCAGTTGCATCTTAATTGAAGCTTTCATCCTTCAGATCCTCCAGAAGACAGCAAACATTAAGTGCAATATTGAAAAAGGAAACATGGATTTGAGCCAACATGCTTTTGTTAAACACATACATTCAGCGTTGTGATTTGTGGAAATTAACACTATTGCTATCGACTACACTTGTTCTAAGCAGTCTTTGTTTACAATGATTTAGATGATATTGCCTAATATGCGTTCATTTTTTGACAGAACCGGCAGAGTTGTGCAGGCAGATGGCAGGGGCGTATAATCTGATAACTGGTTTATATAACATTATTGACTTACCTTTTCTTGGCGTATCGCGTAATTTTTGAAATTCTGCGTTGCAACAAAAATGTGAGTAGCTGATCTACTAAATCCATGTTTAAGATGATCGATGTTTTTGTATATCATGACTGCTTTATAATTGTCTAATTAAACTAAATGCCTATGTAATACTGCTTTTTTTTTTCTTTACTTCAGGACTTTTCTTTTTATCTGGCTAGGCCACAGGTTTGCTAGAACATACTTACCTATTTCTCCGTGCCTCCCCTGCTTAGCTTTTTTGCCACTTTTTCATCTACATAGCTACTTTTCTGCCCCCACGCTCCCAAATACCCCGTGTTCCCGAGCTGACACCACAGACAAATTGGCCATGCAGTTGTTCCTGAGCTGACACCACAGACAAATTGGCCATGCAGTAAATGGTCTCTTGTCACCCATACAGCGTTGCTCTGACTGTCATGTTTGCAGATCATTAAAAGGACAACACATGTCCGTCCGTTTATAGCTCATCCAGTATGAAGGAAAGACATTTTTATTTTGTGTTCCAAGACAGGATACATGCCATTTTTGGTTCCAAACAGATATACAGGAATACATGTGTTAAAATCAACTTTTTTTTTTTTCCCCCTCCTAAATAAGAAGTCTCAAGTATTTTCAAAGCACAGACCGCATACCTGGATTGCAGCGATTGCTCTGGGTTTTATGAATACTGGGGGTAACGGTGGGACAGCTGAGGGACAGTTATTTTAAAAGTAGAATTGTTAGCTGCTTTTTTTAGTTTGATGGGTGTCTGAACAAAAAACAAGACCAATCTTTTTACCATCCCCTCTATGTATGTATTGTCTAGTGGTTTTTAACAGGGAGGTCCTACTGTCCGCTCTCGTATTAAGTCACCTGGCCAATTTCACAGCACAGTAAATTATTCTGCATCTGTTGTACACTTGTAAAACAGGAAGGATACCTACTAATCTTTATAAAGCACTGAAAAATTACATGAAAAGATATTCATGTGCAGCATCCACTTAATGACTGTTGATTTCAAAAATAACATAGCTATTCAACTTGGTGCAGGCTTAACTCGAATACCACAATACCTACACAGTAATCCAGAATACTCCTTGCTGAATTTCCATCCTCCTTGGAGGAAAGTGAAGGTGCTACCATCTTTGATCTGGGGCCTCTTTCAGCAAATTCTCTTTTGTCCTCATGGTGCATGTTTTTTTCTGACACCACTGGATTTTTTTTTTTAAGCTGATTTTAGATAAAACCTATAACGAGAGATCAGTTTCTGCATTGATGAGGGTGTGGGTTCTTTGGTTTGTTTTAGGTGTTTTCAGGTCTTGGTTATCCGAGCAGCAAAAGCAGTAAGTTATCACAGCAGAAAGTTCTGCATCCTTTTGATGGATTTTTTACGTTTTAGGAAAGTCTGCCTGGAACTTTGGTGTACCTCATAGTGTAATAGATACAAATATCCGAATCCATTAATGTGAATATTTTTGAGATTTTGTTGTTGTTGTTCAGTTGCATAATACTCTTTCCTGAAGTAGCATGAGAGGTAAGGGTTAAGTTCAACACTGGTTTTCTGATAAGCCTGTTTATGCCTTAGATATCCTCTGCCCCCGTTTTGTAAAATCACTCATCCCAGAGGTGTTCAATGTATGAAAAAGAAACGGCTGTTATAGTTCCAGGAAAATCAAGAATCCTTGATTCTCAACAGTGACTCATTAAGAGAATCGGTCCTTGTTAATCCAATTGCAGTCACCATTCCTCAGCTCCGCTTAGATGCCTGTCACTTGGACAGTGAAACAGTAGTCACGGGGTCGGGTCTGGCTAGCACAAGTCCTTGGGGGTGAAAGTCAAAGACTTGTGGTCATATGAGAAATGTTCCGATTTGTGTAAACACGTAATCTGGCCTTTCCTGAAGCCATTGTTGAAACTGCAGCAGTGTCTGAAGGATGTTGATGTCTTAAACTAAATGATAGCTGTGTCAAACCCTAATCTGTTTTGAGCTGGATTGTTCCAATGGATGTACTGTGAGACACAGAGAGGTTGGCCCGTTCTTTTATTTATGGTCTCGGTATATCTGTTTTCCTCATGAAACCTGAAGCTGAGTGAGGTTGCTGATCACTGCCCCCCCAAACTGAATACAGCTGATTTCAGATTAACCCGGTGCATTGCTGGTTTTTGCAAAAATGAAAGTGAGAGGGAATGAGTTCCGCAGTGTATTTCCCCAGCTCTGAAGGAAGACTTTGCTGAGATCCTGATCCACGCTCCCCCACATCTCCATTTGGTAAACGAAGTGTAAGAGGCATGTGGAGATGAGGTGTCCGGCCTCGAGATTCACAGGGAGATAATGACTCTGGCTGGATTCCCCCCTCGGTCCTCGCCCTTTTTTCTAACCTTTAAGATGGACAATTCAATGTACAGGAAGTTTTTTACTTCTCTCTGCTGCACCCTCAAATGTGTTTGCAAGGTGAATACTCAGTCTGTTTTCAACTAAAGGGATTCTTTTAATATTACAGTATGGTGGGATCAGTGAAAATCTTATTACTGACAAAAATAGATGAAAAAATGAATTAAAACAATATTGCATAATCCCTTTAATTTCACTCTTCTGCTTTATTTATTTTATAAAGACTGTTAAGAAATCTAAGCTCCTACTTCTTTTAAGGGCTTACATCTGTTTCCTAGTAACGGGTGTTCAGGCTAAGTACCTGTATTTTGGGGTTTGAGGGCTTTGTTTATTGCTTGCCATGAGCTGCAGGATAGCTGCAGTCTTCTGTTTGCTTTTTTCCTTTTAAAAAAATTACTGATATAATTAAAGCTCCTGATTTTCTAGGTTCATTTGGCATTTGCAACCCCTGGGAGGCTCTCACTGCTCGTTCTTCTTTATAGATGGCCTGGGACAGGTGACATGATGAGGAAGATGGGGAAAGTGCCACCAGGGAAAGTCTCATGTCAGAGCTGATGGTTTGCATTGCAGTGTTCTTTCCGTTTTACTGCAACTCTTGTGCTGTGGGAGGCAGAGGAACTTTCATCACCATTTGTGTGAGGTTTCAGCATCATCGTTTAGCGGTCTGAGGACTTTTATACCACAGCCTGTGCGTTGGATCTTTCTTTTCTGCGTGGCAAAGCAGAGTAATCAAGTTTGGGACGCAGCTGCCTGGCAGGTAAGAGAAGTCTTCAAAGAATGTAGAAAGATGGTCTCTAAACTCATCATAAATCTCTGGGACACGATGTTTGTTTCACTTTTTTCATTTAACAACTACTTTACTCCAGACAATTTACCCCCTGGCTTTAGGTAATGGCTGGTATTACTGCAGCCTGGACTTGTCTTGATCTTTCTGCTCATCTGTAGGTAAACAATTGCAAATGTTTTCAGGTTGTTCTGGCACAGCAGAGAGGACCCAGGATAGTTCTGAGTTCTGTGCTATGGAAACATAACTTCATTTAACAAGCAAAGAAAAAACCCTCCAGTCTTTCTTTATCTTTCTGCAAATAAGCTAGATTTCAGAGGGTAATTATGTTCTATCTTCTGTTTATAGTCCTCTAACAGGAAATCACTTTCCAGAACAGCAGTTCTTGTTTGACTTACACAACCTTAGTATAAGTTTACCTCCACTTTCACTGTGACTTTTATAAATGGATTTAGTTTTGCTGAATTATAAATTGTACGTGTCTATGCATTGTAACCTGTAATGCCTTTGAAAATCCAGCCTGGATGCTAACGATCAGGGTTCGGAATTCTCTCCAAATGTGTTTTGTTTTTAAGTTGATGTGTGAAGTTTAACACTGTGGGTACTGTAGTTTATTTTTTCTTACTACGTTTGACTTTTTGGTTCAGGTCATATATAGTCTTATGGTTTTTATTTAAAATACTTAGAAGATAAATGTGGATATAAAGTCTGTGTTGTGCAATAAAAGTATATTATACTGAAAATTGTTGGAATCTGGCTGATCTGGTCTGCAGCCACTGCGCTGCCCCTCGCCACGTTCCCTGTGATCCGCGTTTGCTTTGTGTGACTGCTGAGGAAAATGAAGCCCCCAGCCTCTGTCCCAGGCTCCACTGAACGGCACTAACCACCACCTCGTTCCTCATCGCTTCCTCAGCAGATGGCACTTAGGCAGGGTCTGCTCTCTGGGGGGACACCCACGGGTGTCGGATCATTTCAGTTCATCTTCAGGTGAAGCAGCACGGAGAAGGTCCGAGAAGGTGCTCCTGCTTGTGTGACGCTCGAAAAGAGAGAGTTACATTTCTGGATCTGCTTAGCTGGCTGCACTCTGAAGGATTTCCCCTTGTTTCTGAAGTAACTCAAGTACCGTCTTCCTTGCTGTCCGTCTGTCTTGCTAAAGCCATTCCTCTGTCACAGCTGGATGTGAATAAAAAATAAAAAAGACCCTGAAGCCAGCC
>NW_010132006.1:0-231 GCF_000699245.1 Pterocles gutturalis | reverse complement strand
GGAAGAAGGTTTAAAGGGCAGCAGCGATTTCTCTGCTGCAGTCAGCATGAGCGTGACCCGCCGGGTAGGGACAGGGCCGAGGGAACACCGGGGGGGACGGCTGTGGTGTGGCCGGAGGGAGCGCAGGGAGGGCCGGGGGAAGGGAATCTGCCGCGAACGGCCCTTGGATCCCCCAAAGCCGGGGGCTCCGGTCCTCCTCCGCCTCGCGGGTAACGCACGGGCTGTGCCACG
>NW_010132005.1:325-580 GCF_000699245.1 Pterocles gutturalis | reverse complement strand
CGAGGCAGTGCCGGCACATCCCTGCCCGTGCCGGGGCCTGAGCGCGCTGAGGCTGCTCCGTGCAGGGACGGCATCGCCCAGCACCTCCCACAGCCGGCTGCTCCTGCTCCCCCTCGCCAGAGCTCTGGGCTTGCAGCACTTTGTCATGATTTCCCCCCGTCTCCCAGAGCAATCCCTCACTGCTGGCATTACCCGAGTAGAAAATGTCACATCAGCTGCCAGGATTGCCGCGGCTCCCCGCGCCACGTCGCAGCT
>NW_010132005.1:0-223 GCF_000699245.1 Pterocles gutturalis | reverse complement strand
GGTGGCGAGGCGGCACGGTGGTGAAGCTTGTCACCATGACTGTCTGTCCGTGTCCCCTGTCCTGCCCCGGCTGCTCGTGTTACCCCAGCTCCGTGCCCGGTGCCGTGCAGGGACCGTGCTGTGTGACCGGCTCGTCCCCCAGCAGCAGGGCTGGTCGGGGCGCATGGGCAAAGCCCCTGGCACAGGTGGGAGCTGCCGGGAGGGACGCAGGGGATGGCCATGC
>NW_010132004.1:1941-10332 GCF_000699245.1 Pterocles gutturalis | reverse complement strand
TCTAACATTCTGTGATTCTGTGATCCCAGAGACCATTAAAAAGAAAGGGTACAAACAGCCTGAGTTAGCCAGCCTTTCCCCCCAGTGGAGAGCAACCCTCTCATTCGCTCAGATACAGAAAGGTCAAATGCCATCTCACAAAGGACTCCAGCTTCTGCAAAACCACTGTTTCAACTGACATCAGTAAGGCTTAGAAGACACTTGCCCTGAAGCAAGTACTGCCCTCAAGGACTGCAGAAGGAAACCTCAACTAACTGGTCCTTGGCACCAGTGACTAATTTAACTACCACACTGAACCAATGAAATGGTCTGAGGTTCCCCCCAGAAGGGCTTTAATGCCAAGGTACAGGGAACTGAAGGTGAATCCTCAGTCTGATAACAAAAAGAAAGGCTGCACAGGTCGCCAGCACCATGTACTCATTAGACCCCTAAGGCCACACAGTGGCTAGAGTCCTGCTCTGCTTCTTTCTGCATGGACTGAATTCCTTTAGGAAATACTTATCCTTGAAAGCTGTATTTCCAGGCAGATGAGATTTCCTAAATGACTGTCCCCCCCTCTTAACTGCACTTGACCAAGTACCAAATACAAAAACCTAACTTCCATGGGATTCATTCCCAAAATCATCTTGAACAATATTCATTCTGTTCCTAAGCATCAAATCTTATGGAGTAGTTTGGGTAGAAGATCTCTATTCATATGAAGTCTGGCAGCCAATGAAATGTAACTATTAATAAAGAAATTCATCCCAGTTCTCTGTCTTGGCCAACCTGGGCTTTTTTTTTTTTTTTTTTTTAGTTTTACTCCAAGGTCATGCTAGAGTCTTTACTGTGTCTGTCATGACAGAGTGCAGAGAGGCAGACAGTAAGTCTGGTTTTGGATTACTAAATGTAAGGGATAATTTTATTTTGCAAGGTGGAAATACATTGATTTTTAATGTCTTCTGTAAAAGATTTGGGGACACTGGTATTGCAGGCAGCCAGAATACTTCTGCCTATTAAAGGAATTTACTTTTATGAAAAAGGAGAACCCTGTGCTTGGCTCCATGTAAAAAGTATCATCCAGAACAGAACTGGAAACTGACACTGAATAATCCAAGATTTTTACAGTTACCTGAAATCTATATAAGACCTGTAAGAGAATGAACTCTCTGTCCTTTTCAGACAGATTTACTGACACTCAGCAATTTAGGAAGGTTAATTTGAATCCTTGTGGCTATAAAACCTGTCTCAGCAGGAGTGAATACGAGAAGTAGAAGACAAAATTGTGCCTAAAGACCAGCTGTACCCACTGCAGCAGAATTATAAAAACATCTACTTTTAAGAACTTGCAAGAGAGCACAAATAATAATAAATGTCTTTGAATAATCTTACCAGTTTAAAAACTGTTTTAAACGGCTTTAAATGAAATCTACAGAACAGATGCTGTCCTGTGATCAGAGTCACAGTCCTGGCATGTGAAAAGGACTGCAGCTGCGACAAGTAGTTCCTAGGAAATCTTAAAACGAGATGTGCATCAAAACCTCACTATTATTCATCACTGTAAATTCATTCGTTGTTACACCAGTGACACCCGTGGCTTGCAGAATGGCAAAGAACCAATACTTGCTTGAATTTGCACCTATTTGACCCAATCAGGTTTGTGCAGTAAGTCCCTCATTTCACTCCCAGAAGCATGACATTAGGCAGTAGATAGCAAGAAGGCGGTCAGACACAGCAAACCAACATTCGTCGGCATCCCACTGCCAAGCAGAAATCACAGTTTGAAGCCAAGACACTTGGGAAGAATCAGAGGAAATCTGTAGAGCAAAAGAAATCAGACACATAATTCCCAGCTGGACAGGTAAGGCTCCTTCCACATGAGATTTTAAACTACAAGGCCACTACTTGAGTTCAGGGCTTAGGCCAGATCAGTTCAAGCTCACACAAATCTCGGCACTGAGGCACCAGAAGACTGCATAGCGTCACCTGAATCACAAAGCCTAGCCCCTTGCAATTGCAAGCAGTTCTGCAATGGATGCTCAGCGCAGAGATACAGGGCATGTTTACATCATGCACTCCCAGCCACAACTCCCCATCGCACGCCGTGATGGACTGAAGGTCAAAAGCCACACTTACAACATGCTGCAGGAAAGAACAAGAGACGCTCAATACCTGCCCTGCACATCAAGCAGAGCTGACACTGAACCTCCTTGTTGAGCTACTACTACTGGGCTAGCAGTTCCCCGGCAAAGGGAACAGTCCTGTGTTGTGCATGCAAATCAGATAGCTCAAGTGGAGCCACCAAAGAGGGAACGTGCGGACGTTCATGGGAATGCAGCCTGAGAGAGGCTGTAACTGCTCTTTGCCACTCACAGTCTCATTGATCTGTTTGTGCTTAGGGGACATATCAGAACTGCCAGGAACCTTCGGGTGCTGGTAGGACTAGAAAGGACCCGAGTGCTGGTTTTGCAGATGCCTGGCAGCGAGCTACTTTGACATCTTCACAAACCTGGCCCTGCCAAATGGATATTCATGGGCCATTGTGGAGATCAGGTACCCTGGAATCCCTTTTCTTCTGCCTACATCAAACCACTAGGCTGAATTTAGTAACAAGATGGTCACCCTGTGAATTAAGTTCATCTTTTAGTGTAACCACTGCTTAAATAGGAAAGCACAACAAATACTCCAATCCATCAAGGAATTTTGATTGGATTAGAAGCCCTCTGTGCTTCATTATAATCTCCCTGATGAAGGCAAAAACTGAAACTACAGCTGGAGAAGAGAGATTAAAAACCCCATTATAACAGTTTAATTATCTGTTATTACTGGATTAACATTGATTTCTGATCCAGGTGCTTCTCAAATAAATAGCTCAGGTGGTTTGTAAGAGAGTTGTTTTATTTTGCAATGAAAGACTTCTGGCCCATGAAATGACAACATGAGCTTTTTTTAAAGACAGATACCCAAAATGAAGGAAGCTTATGACCAAAGCCCATTTTCCCTGGAACCATCTGATAATCCAGCAGCTGTGTCAGCTGCAGTACTCTGAAATGAGCACACCACACAGCAAAATGAGAGAACAGTGAGGCAGAAATGGAACCTGGAGCCAGAATTATTGCTAATTCAGGGTCAGATCTACAGCTAGTTTAACCCAACAAGGCCACTGGCCTTCTACAGATTTCTATCAGCTGAAGCAACAACTATCAGTCTGTCTTGAAATATTTCTTACTAAGTTCCCTTGTTGCGTCTTACTGCCATTGCCATGTTGATTTGACCAACTAAATCACTCAAGTCTTTTCTAATGCATAAGTCACAGATATTATTGGTCCTCTTTCAAATATCAAGCAGTACAAACTTCTCTCAATGTTGATTTGTGTCTCAATTGCCTGAACACACAGCTCCCTATTGGGGCAGTGGCTATGGGAAAGTCTCTACTGCTACTTCCTGTAACTACCTCTTTCTACGACAGGGCCAAAACCACACACGTGTGCTCCCTGAAAGGATGGCCTCCTTTAAACTATCACCCTGGCTGATACACTTCCCCAGTGCAAGAGAGGTGCAGCATGCTGTCAGGGCACACACCTCACAGAACACGCCGAGTCAGGGCAACCTGTCTGCACACTGCTAAGAAGGGCCTGCAGAGACCAGTACTGCACCCCTGCTGCATAGCAGGAGCATGGCTTGGCTGGGGATTGCACAGGCACAGCAAGATCTATACTCAAGTCAAAGTCTCTGCTCGTAATCATCCTCTTATCCCTCACTGACTTTGACATCACAGAATCACAGAATGGTTTGGGTTAGAAGGGACCTTAAAGCCCATCGAGTTCCAACCCCTGCCATGGGCAGGGACACCTCCCACTAGCCCAGGTTGCTCAAAGCCTCATCCAGCCTGGTAGGCTTCAACTCCCAGGAACTCTAAAGCAGTAGTGAGTGAATCAGTTGTGCATCACACAGTGATACCTGCAGCACCAGCAGATAAGCTGGCTTGGGTAGGGATCCAGCTGAGCTGCAATAGCCTGGAGCCATGGCAGCTAACCTAGCTCAAACACTTCCTGCACCCAAACCAGTCATTTACAGCAAGCTCCGGCATCTCTAAGCAGACAGTTGTTTCCATCCTCTCAGCAGACATGTGTCTGTGTTCTCTGCTTTCGGCACCTATGGGAGAAGCAGCAAGCTGCCTGTTCCTACTGCGAGAAAAGGAGTTACCAGACTCCCCACAAGGTTTACTATCAGAAGCTCAGGCTTGCTTCTTCATGCTTAGTGCACTGATAACAAATAAGAGATATTTTACAATATTTATTATTTGGATAACAGCAGCATTTAAAGGCTGCATCAACGCCAATGCCAAACATCATTCCCAGAGTAAGTCGTAATCCTTCTGCTGAAAGCCTTATAGACCAGCTGACAAGCCTGTTGAAGGAGACAATATATAGAGAAAGACAACAGAAACAAAAATGATGAAGCAGCCTGGCCAAAGTCACCAAGCTTATCAGTTTTAAGCAAAAAATAGATCTTGGCTCTCCCACAGGCCTCCTCCTTCAGCTGCACCCTCTGCACTGTCAAGTATCACAGAATACATGCACTGCAAACACTGGTCTTAAAAAAAGAAGTACAAACTTACTGGCATCCTTTTATCAGAAACATAATGAGCACAATCCCCCTCTCTCTGAGAGGCAGAAACTCACGGGACTGGCCCTCCAGCTCCATCCCCATGCCCCAGCAGGTCCTGCTGTCCAAGAGGACCCACACTCCTGCAGGCGTGTTTCTGGGGCTGACACAGGGGCTGTTGTGCTAACCCCAGCGCTCCCAGCACCTGACCACTCACGCTGCTATGTGAGACAGGATGAAGCCTCAAGGGCTGTTCCTACTTCCTTCTCTTGCTGTCAAACCAGATGACATCTCAGTAATGCATGCCTGGTCAAGATGCAGAGGACAGCATTTACCCAAGGAGCAACTGCTGTGTCATTACTTGTAAATGAATGATAATCAGGAAAAGCAGAGAATCACAGAAAGCAGATAAAATGCAGTAGAACAGCTGAGGAAAAATTTTGGTGGCTGAATAATATACGATTTTGTGCTGAAAAGTCACCTATGCGATATGCCATGTTAATAGCAATGTACAGAGCAAGGTTACCCTGGTAAGCAAAACACATGCTAAGCAGGGCACTGGCATAACCAGAACTGAAGAACCTGTCTTCCCAAAGGGTTTAGCGTCAGCACACCGCACACGAGCACAACAAACCTGTCCCACGCGTGTTCCCCTAGGCACGCTCCAATGCAGTTCTGCTTGTGGCTGGATGGCAGCCTCCACAGACCACCGCTTCCATGCACAGGATAAGAAAGGATCTGCCACTTCAGGGGTGAAAAACAGTTGCAGAAGAAAACGGAGCAGCAAACAGATGCCATTTGGGCCAGGTCTCATCACCATTGCAGTGTGGCTGAGGCAATACTTCAGTCTCAAGCTGAGCACTGACTCTGAGCATAGTGACTTGCAGCACCAAGCCCTAGCAAGCTAAACTAAATGTAAATATAGAAACAAGGAAATAGCAGCACTGAGCTTTACCTCCTTCTTTGAATGCAATTCTTAATTCAGCCAATGCAGGTCTCTGACAGATGTGGCTGGTGAGGCCCTCCCATGCCTCTGTTACAAAGAGTAGTGCCGCCAGCGCGAGGAAACCCGCCAGCTGATGTCAGGCAGACTGCACAGTCTATTTTACACCTGTAAGTTATGGACTATTTAGCCTCCCCCCCCCCCACCAGGTTATACATTCACCACAAAGCAAGGGGCAGAGAAGGGAAGAGAGTTGTGCTCCCTCTCTCTCAGATACCTGCTCTCACTTAACGTAAGAGGCATCCTCCTTTACTGCTCTCATCTAGCCCAATTAAGATTTCAGTCATCCTCTCTGTAAAGTGCTGACAGAGCCACCCAAGTACCTGGCAAATAAACACCTTCACACTGAATGGTTAAGGTTAATTTGCTATTTGAATCTACATTTGGATTTCCTACAGGAGAATAAACTTCAGAAGTTTTAAACCAGGACACTACCAAGCCACACCATGTGCCACAGAGCCCTGTGCTGGGTCCAGGTCTCCTCTCCGCAGGGTCACTCCAGAGACATTTCTGAGCTATCTCAGGGCAAGCAAAGAATGTGCCCAACTCTCACATGAAGTATAACAGCATCTGAATAACTTACATGGAGATGTTTTTATCAGAAGCCATCAACTTCAGGGACCATGGCAAACTTGCTGTGTTTCAGAAATAATGTCAGCTTCCCGTTCAATACCCAGTTTCTGCTCCTCAGCTGCAGTAAAACACAAATAGTCTGACAAAATTACCTACTAATACCACACTTTTAACAGTGATCCTCAAAGCTCTTTGCAAAGGAAGTGCTGATGCCTTCCTCAGCTTCTTTATCTCTGCAATGGTAGGAAAGGGGAGTTGCCCACTGCCACAGAGCAGAAAAAAGCCAAAGCCAGCACACATTGTAGTCCCAGCCCAAACCTCTTTTCACCATCCTATGCAGAGGCCCTGCTGTAGAAGGGCATCACAGCCCATCAAAACCCTGGCTTAAAGCTCAGTAGACAGGGACCAGATTTTGGGACCAGATTTTAGTCCCAAGGCTTTTTTTTGTTTTTTAAGCTTTTCTGTAAACACAAGCTCTACTCATCCATGCCCATTTCTGCTCTCATTGTACAACCCAATGCTAAAACTGAAGGCTCTTGCACAGGGAGAAACAACTTCCTACACTGTATTTATGCACAAGAGTACAGATCAGGAACCCTATATGAACTGGAGCTCATGAGTTCCATAATGTGATGCGAGGTCTGAAACACAGTCCTATAAAAGGCTTTTCACATAAACTCAAAGCATCTCTAATGTAGCTCCAATATGTCCGCTGATGCATTCTTGCACCTAATTGTGAGCAGCAATGATTCAATAAACTGTATCAGAACCATGGAAGTAATTTGCTTCAGACAGGACAGAAACTACTATCCCACTGTACTCATTATAGAAATAACAAGACTTGACTGAGCTAATTGTCACAAACAGCATAATGCTGGAATATAATTCCAGGTAACTCCAGTGCTATTGATTCAGGAGTGCCTTGTTTCAGCTTAGTTTCATCCTTCTGGAAACTGATTTTACATTAAGAATGAGGATATCCAACAGAGGAACTATCCCAAACAGACACTGCAATTTGAAGACACTGTGTCAATCTGAATATTTTTCAAGAGTCTATGAGACTTCACTATAAACACAGCTGCTTTTTCTAACAGTTCGTCTAGCTGGAAGTGCTTCTCATACCAAGGCTTGCTACTTTTTTTACAGGGGACCAACCTGTTTTCCTTCTATTCTGGACAGCATGGAGAGAAGTGTGCCACATTACCAGGGCCAGACTAGTTCTTCCAGGTATGTCCACACAACATATAATGCTCAGCAGAAGCACAAAAGCCACAACAAAGAACAGGTCAGTGAGAAGCTAAGGAGCAAGGAAGTAAATTTCTCTCTTCTCCCCAGCACAGCTGTTTCTGGAACAGACTGTCCAGAGAGGCTGTGTAGTGTCCACCTCGGAGACACTCAGAACCCAACCGGACTGAGCAGTGAGCATCCTGTTTTGAGCAGGTCTCCAAAGGTCCCCTCCAACCTCAACTGTTGTGTGGTTCTGTGATCCACACGTAGACCCCTCTGCCCAGGCAGTGGTCCTTGACTACACAGAAACATTCACCCCGACTGCAAGCAAACTCTGCCTTCTGCTAATGCTGTTGGCAAAGCTTGTGTCTTCCCTGACCTTGAAGCTGTGTTATCTGCTTTGGCTGCAAGAAGGCGATAATAGCTCCTGACAATGGCAAGAGTCAGTTCTGAGCTGGTGGAACAGGAAATCCCATTTCTCAAGCCCTTCAAAGCCTGCCAGCCTGCCTGCCACAGTTACTCTCAGCAGCACTCAGTGAGATTACAGCACTAAAAATAACCCACACAATAAATTGTGCATTTACAAGAAAAAAGGACTTGCCCTCAATGTGGGTTTCCCTTCCACTTGTGGCCTCAAGTGTCCCCAGACAGTTGAACTGCTAGGGTTTTGTTCTCCAAATTAAAAAGGAGCTGCAGCTGTTGAAGTGGTTTCAAATAAAATAAGATTAAAGGGTACAAAGAGCTAAGATACTTTCCAGGTTTTAAACAAGTGTCTCTCTCCGCTCCCTGTTGTTTTCTATAATAAGAAACTTGGAGCTAAATCTGCTTCCTTACCAAAACACTCTGCCCTTGCATCACAAGCTCATGTACAGTTGATTGTATACAGCTGACATGAAGCAAAGGCAGGGGACCAGTCCTGCAGACTTCCATACAGGAGACAATCCCTGTGGGCATTATGCTGCAGTATTTAAGAAAATGTCCAAGCCTGTTGAATTAAATGC
>NW_010132004.1:0-1910 GCF_000699245.1 Pterocles gutturalis | reverse complement strand
AAAAAAGGCATGCCGCATAACAGCAGGTACCAGAATTAGCACTACCTAGAGACCTGCAAGCTTCACTGTCTTTACAAACACTGGTCTTTGCCTATGCCTAGCGCGAACCATTAAAGCTCAGTCATTTGTATCATATCACTTTCATTAAAGACAGTCTGAACACGGAGAAAATTTTCACGCATCACTTGCAAGGCTTGGACAATTTGCATTAGTGCTCTCAAAAACAACTGGCTTCTTTCTCAGCCCCCAAACGGACTGTACGTTGACATGTGGCAATGAGAATTACCTTCATGACTACGAGGGCAGCTGCTCATTTGATGCATATACACAATGTATTGCTTCTACAGTACATGTCAGGGTACTAGCTCAATTAATAACAGTTCACCTTGAGCACAAATACATTTTTCAGGTATGTATGTATCTAAACAAAGTTAATATCTGTGCACGGGCAAACAAAATGCCAAGTAGAGCCTTACACACTTGCGTTGTCTTCAGTTTACACTCAGAAGGTCATATGCTGTGTTGTTTTCCCCAGACGAAATCAGACACACTGATTTTAAATGTAGTAAGCTTTTCAGGTACTGAGTCCAAGCGGCTGGGCTCTCCAAAAGAACCAGAGAGCTGCAGAGCTCGGAACCACAGCAAATGAAGTACAGGTGTCACAGCTCACCACATCTCAGCAGCCATCACTTGGCAGAAGGTTTGGATCAGGACAATAGCCACCACCTGACAGCAGAGATAATCCAACTACCTCACCCACAGACGCAGACCAAAATCCTCTGCTGCATTTACTACTTGCCTTTGGGAAGGGTGTTTTGCAGAGAACAGTTTAAACATAAACCAAATTCACTCAGGAGCACAGTCCTGCCTATGTGCTACAAATTATAATATAACATCATGTAGCTGGAGACTGTGTTATAACATGGCCAAACAAGAAAGCAGAATAAATGTGGGTAGACCCTACGGTCTGCATGTGGTCCTTCACTCTGCAAACTCATTATTCTTACAGCTTTTGGAGACCATCATTAGCAATACTGGGGACCATAGCTGTGAATACTACTGGAGACATAAAAAGGTCATACAAGTTTATGAACGTTTCTGAAAACACAGGAAAAGAAACAGACGTAGAAGAAGCATACACCTGCTGCCACACTACTGTTAAATCCCATTCCCATGTTACACTCCAGACCCATACATCCTTTCACTTTCAGAGCTGCCAACTACCCACAGCTAGTTCCCAGTTCTGGGTTTCCAGTGTTAAGAGTCCAAATCCTGCAGCACTTGTGATCCTCCTCGTCTTTTGATCTTCACCAGTTTCTCCACTCCCCTCATGTTTTGCTTCTCCTTCCTCTTGGGTTTTATCAGACCAATAAATCCCCCCAAAAGCTTAAAATCCTCTAGCTTTTTGTTAGATAAGAGTGTACTTTGTATGAATAACATGCATGACATTGAAGCGACTTGCAGTCCTGTCTCCCTTTGCCCCTCCAGCGCAAGCACCTTTGGGACCTCCAACACACCTGTGCCCCTCCCGCATCCACAGAGGAAGCCATCGGCAGTGGAAGCCTTCGCACCCTACCACTGCAGCAGGTGCTAACAGGAACACCAACCCCCGAGTCACTGCCTGCCAGAACAACTTCCCAGGACACGGCCTGCTACAGTTGAAGAGTTTGGAACCCCGCTTAGGCCTTCCAGCAGCAGGATTTTTCACTTCTTTGTCCTGCCTGGAAAGCTTCAGGGCTTTATCAACACCTGCACCCTCCCAACACAGCGCTCCAGAGGCTGACAGCAGCACACATCTGTGGAAGATGCCACAGGCCCCAACTATCCCATGACACCCCCAAAAAATGATAGCTACTGTGACGCTGCCAGCACCTCCGATACACCCTTTTCCTAGCAGTGCACACACCCTC
>NW_010132003.1:33385-33777 GCF_000699245.1 Pterocles gutturalis | reverse complement strand
ATATATATATATATATATACATATATTTATCTGCATCCATGCATAGCTATTTATAAATTCTCAGTATCACTGAGAGCTACTGGGCTGCTGAGGACTTATGTTAAAAAGATAGACTTGCATTTAAATGCTGATCTCAACTTTCCACTAGGGACCACTAAAAAGTCTTTCAGTAGAAAAGTCTGGGATCAGCAAAACATGAAATCATTATAGCTGCAGACTTTCTAGACCTGCTTTGTATTAAGCTTTTGAAAGAGACATTTGTTTAAGGATAAGATAGTTTTATCCTGCCTCGAATGCTTAATCTTCTGCTATGGCAGAACCCCCATGTTCTCACAGCAAGGTCACTGAACAAGGACTGAGGCACATACCTGTCCCGCCCCCCCCCGCCCCTC
>NW_010132003.1:0-33344 GCF_000699245.1 Pterocles gutturalis | reverse complement strand
TGCTGAAATCTAACTCTTAAAGGACGCCTGCACTAAGAAACCTTGAAGTCTTTGCCTTGATTCTGTCATTGTTTACACCATAATTTATTAAAACAGCTGTCTGGAGATGTAACATGGATTTAACACGGGTGAGGGGGCAAGCCAGCTGAGAATTTACATGAGTGAGTGCCTTAGGGGATATACCAGCTTTTTCCTTTCAATTCCATTACTACAAGCAAAGGGAAGGTAATACTTCCACTGTCATGGAATGGGTAGGACTTTTCCAGCTTGTCAGGGTCTTTTTGAATTCCATCATAGATTTGGTCGTACAATGATGTTGTCATTTCCCTGTGGCAGATGAGGGAGGGGCTAGCATGAAGTGACCTGCAGCACCAGGGTGACCTGCTATTAAATATCTGAGTACACAGCTCCAGAGAGGAGGGGACATCTGCCCACCCTACATTCAGTTATAGGAAAAAATAAAGTAGCCATGTTTATGGTAGATATTTTTTTATTTGCACAATTTGAAGTACCACTGAGGAATCACATGGGACCACAAAAGAGATCCCATACCAATGTAATCCTGTGGAAATTTGGATGAAGAACTGTAGATCATCTGGGCTTTACCTGTGAGTTGATTTATCCTCTAGATGCACTCAGGTCATTGGTATGATTTGCAAACCTGGGTGGTCCCTACAGTCTGCAGCCTACAGAGACAATGCTATGAAGAGACAGTTGGTAAGGTGACTTGCATTAGGATTTGCAGAGATAAAAAAACATTCAGGGAATAAAAATGCTATAAAAGTGAACACTGTTTAGAGTAACTTTTTTTTTCCCCAGCATGTATTTTTGGTGTTAAAGAATCCCTTTGTCCTGACTTCTTGCTGCACATCCCTTTCACCTGGCAAGAGATAGCTCCTCATTCTTGTCTCACTTCTTCATGATTCTTGAAGAGATAGCACATTCCAAGGCACTTTTTTATACTTCCTTTCTGCATCTTTTTATGCAACTATTTGCCTTAGGTATTAAGTTCTTTAAAGCATGTTTTTTTTTTCTCTGGTTAGCTTACCAAATTCACCCATAAAATACTCAAAAAAATGTAAGTAAAAACCATTGCTATCACTGTGACTTCATAAGCAAGCTGATTCTTGCTCCCTTCTTCTGAAGTAAGAGTGGATGAACTTCTTCTGAAGTAAAAACTGTGAATAAGAATGACTGATACAGTAAAGGGGGTGCTAAAAAAAAAAAACAGTTGCGTGTGCATGGGGTAAGTACAGATCTCAAAGAAAGAATCAGTTATTTAATAATATTCATACACAAGGTCTTTTCTTTGTTCATATACAAAACAAGACTAGGAATTCAAGATGTTGAGAGGGCCAGAGAGCTGAACTTAAGTTCAGTTGCTTGGTTAGTATCTTCATGTATCAAAAATAGCAGCATAGAAGTTGATTGTTTAAGCTACTCATTGATGCATGCCATGTATCTGAGTCTATAATTTGGCATCTGGGATATAGAAACTGTTCTCACTAGAAGATTTGTTTATAATCCAATGATAAATGGCATAATACGTGGCTTTTCCTAGAAATTAAGGGTGGTCAAGGAAACTAGCTTTGAAATCCTTATTCTTGTCCCCTTTTTTACAATTAGTCCATTGAATAATTTGTGTACCTGATGAATGCTGAACAGGAAGGTTGTGACAGAAAGTGCGCTGCTTGGTAAACCAAATGCATAGAGGTAGATCACATCTCCTGAGCTGCTGAATTTCAGCTATGTGTAGGTGGAATGTAACAAAACAATGTCCTCATAGTTTGTGTATTAGTGTATAATTAGCCAAGTACTTAAGCTTTCCTTTTTATTTTTGATCTTTTACATGTGATAGGTAATGTTCTGTACATAAAAAATGAGACAAAGTGCTCTCTACTATTCTTTCAGAGTATTTCCATTTATAGAGATGTCAGAGAGATTTTTTGTTATAATTCTGAGGAACATGAATGTCTGAGCCTCTGAACTGATTAACATCTCGTGCATGCAAACCTAACACAAAAGAAGCTATTTACAGCTTGACTTCACAACAGATTGCTACCATATTAGCAAACACCTTTAAGTAGTTTGAAAAAGTGATGATTTGTTATTTCCTTTGGGCTGTGTATCTCTTGCTTGTATATGGCTGCTTTTTTCTCTTTTAATGATTTCCCCATCATCACCACCACCACCAAAAAAAAAGAAAAGCCTTTAATAGTTGCTCCCCATGCTCCCTATGCTGACAGATAATATACACAAAAATCATTTAAGTTGTGGCATGGAAACCAACTACTTCAGTCTATCTGTGGTTGTCTTTAAGTTTTTACAGATGGCTGGAAGACAACGCATAGAATCTTAATTCAAATTAATATTTCAATGTGAATATGACTGAGTATGAATAGAGTGTGTAACCAAATCCATCAGAATAAATCAGTAAATAAAACAGTTTTGAAAAGACTTTTAAAACAAATTTCTGTTTAGCTGTCTCTGATATACATATATTATCAATTTAATACTGGATCAATTAAATTTCTGCTGTGTAGGTAAAAATTTATGTTCATTACTTAGCATACAGACAACAATAAAAGGAAAGCTGAATGACCATTAGGACTATTTTACAATCTCATGCCTAGGAGTGGTTATTTTGTGTCAAGGATATTGTGAAGGAGAGAGCAAGCAAGGACAAACAAGAAAGCTTGCTCATTGCTCCTGTGTTGTGCCTGTTCTAAATTTGTCTGTTTTCAGGGAATTCAGTCCTAACACATTCAAAAGCAGTGATGAATGAACAAAAGCATGTCTGTGAAAAGGGGGCCAGATTCTTAGTTGATGTGAGTTATCACGGCTGCACTGACATCAAGCTACTGGTTGCAAATTACAATGTTACACACACACATATTAATGTATCTTTATGCTAAAATATTTCTATTAAGGAAGAGGAAGATGGAATCAGATAAATGTTTGCACTTATAATGGGCATGGAGAGGAAACCTACTCAAAAGTAACACAAAAATATTTTTAGAGTTACATATAGCCTTAGATATGGGAAAATAAAGACTGATAAATGTTTCATAATATATTTGTAACTTAGGAATTTCACATTGCAATACAAAGAAGATTATTTTTAGGACTCCACTCATAACTTGTGTGAGCTGCTTCCAAGCTGTTCAAAACAATATGCTGTGAGGAATTGTTTGGTGTAAGTGTACCTTAGCTAAAACTGACGTCTCTCATTTAAGAGTTTTCTTACACTCACTGATATATAAATGGCAGTACAAAGAAAAAGTCAAAAAAATGCAAGAAAAATATGTATCATCAAATGCATATGATCATCATCCTTCAGATGATCATCATCCTTCAGATGATGATGATGATGATGATGATGATGTGTATTTCCTTGTGTACTGCCATTACGCCACTGACCCAGTTGTGGTCTGTGGTTGATACTGAGAATGCCCAAATGAAAAAATGACAAATGACAAAATAACATGGTTGCAATACTGTAGTGTTATGGTGCTGTGAGTATAACATGACGCATGACTGAAATAAATGTATACAGCAGAAGTGCTGTAAATTTGAAGTTCTAGGACTGATTCCTAGCCTAAAGTAAATGGGAATACATTGATTATGCACTGGTTGGATAGGTGACTTATCATTTTGTTGGTCTGCCATAACATTTAGGAGCCTTAGTCTTGGGGATGGATTCTGTTGTGTTAGATGTTATTCAAGCACTGTTAAGGCCACACCTGAAGTATTCTATCCAGTTCTGGGCTTCCCAGTACCAGAGAGGCATGGACATAGAGTCCAGTGAAGGGCCATCAAGACGATGAAGGGACTTGAGCATCTCTCAATGGCTGAGAGAGCTGGCACTGTTCATCCTGGAGAAAAGAAGGCTCAAGGGGATCATATTAATATATATAAATACCTGAAGGAAGAGCACAAAGACAAGGGATCCAGGCTCTTTTCAGTGGTGCCTAGTGATGGGACACGAGGCAATGATCACAAACTGAAACACAAGAGGTTCCTCCTAAACATGGGGAAACACTTTTTCATTGTGAGGGTGACCAAGCACTGGCACAGGTTGCCCAGGGAGGCTGGGAGTCTCCATCCTTGAAGATATTCAGAAACCATCTGGATATGGTGCTGGGCGACTGGCTGTAGATGTCTCTGCTTCATCTGGAGAGTTGGACCAAATGAGCTCCAGAGGGCCCTTCCAACCTCAAACATTCTATGATGCGGCGAAACAGGGCTCCTAACTGGTGAATTTTTGAAGGCTCAGAGCTTGCTTTATGGTGATGGACTTTCACGACAATATGAAATGTGAGGTATTGCTCTGAATTTATCTGCTAGAAGACTTTTTTCAAATTCAACAAAAATAAATGATTGCCTTATGCTAATGTGAGAATTAGTCTTATAACACTTTATGTGCAGTGGAAATTATACTTCTGCAAATAGAATTGTAAAAGATATAGCTGTGCTAACTAACATGCTAATTACTCTTATGGTGGAAGAAACAAACCTGGTGAAAATGCAAGCTAAAATTAGAGACTTCACATGAATGAAAAACAGTGAAAGACTGGGGGGAGCCAGTGTTTCTAAGAAGAATGTGAAACAGACAGAACTGAAACTGAAACTAGCCCTTGCTTGAATTTGAACCTTATCATTCCTCTTTAATTAAGAGGTCTGTTTCCAGTAGATTGATGCCATTGAGACCATTCTATGGTAATAAGAAGATATAAAAACATTGTGTCCTGGAAAATCTTGGTTGTGTGTGTGAGATTTTATTTTTTCCCCCTCCAATACTTCTACCCATGAAGTACCTTAAATTACAAAGTATTGAGAAGGATAGAAAGAGCAACCAGAAAGAGAAAAGCTTGTATGAGAGGCTGACATCACAGCTTTTTTAGATATCTCTTGAAGAGACTGAATATGGAGAAGAAGAGCAGGTGTTCATCTGAAATAAGGTCACCAACGAATAGAACACCAGACACAGTTTTACTAAAATTGTGTCTGACTCATTTTGGAACAGTATGAAACATTTTTTTTCTCAAAAGGACCAGTCCTCAAAAGAATTTTTCTCTGAAGAGCTGGTTGGTCAGTCTGCTTTTAGAACATCATATGAAGGGACAAGGAGTTGAGAAGTGCTGTCATTAAGACATTGAAGTTTCCATTATAAAACCTTTTCTTTTCCTGTTGTCATGAGAGTAGTGAAGGTTTGCTAGCATGATAAAATGATGCTCAAGTATTTTGTATTTTCAGTTCTATTATATTCTGTTCTGCCAGTCTTCAATCTATTGTATGCCTACAGAGCATTATAAATGTATCAGAATATAGTTTCTGGTTTATCATTGTCAAAATATAATGCAGCTGTGATTAGTACAATAAATGTTGAAAGCAGTGAAACCCAGTAAATAATAGTAAATCTTTAACAAAACTACAAATGAAGAATTTCTAGTTGTTTACAAAATGTAACCCAGTGTTTATTTCATACACAAGCACAGTGCTAAATAATTGTTAACATGAACTGACCTTAATGATCAGAGATTTAACAAAGAAGGATATATTAGGCTGCCTTTTAAAAGGTAATTTCTTCTCTGTGCCTGTCTGAAAAGTATGGTTATTAATCAGTCAGACATTGTGAGTAACCTAAACATTGAGTTAAGTCAAGGAACAGAGAAAATACACTAGAGTATGTGAGGTAAAAGAGTTTGGACACCTTGTGGTACAGAAAAAACTTATTAGGAGGGTTTGGAGGTTTCAGCCAAGCAAACAAGTTTCCTGTGTGGTCCTCTTTCTGAATTCTTATCACTTTGCTAGCCTCTCATTCTTAATTCTTCTCCTCAGTGAAGCCCTTCAAGATGCTTAGATTGGTTTTCTTGGTTTATTCTAGCCTGTTTAAGCTCAAGTAGCTGTTTCTCATTTGGACCTGCCTCATTATTTAGCTCTTGTGCTCACAGTGTTATTATTTTTAGATTTCTCTTCTCTTTCAGAAGAATTGAATAACACTTTTTTTAGCAGAGCAAAAGCTAATGGAGCATCTCAAAGGAAGGTAGATAGCCTTTTTTTCTCTATTTTGGCAATATCAGATGGTGTATTAAACAACTAAAAATCTTGTCAGTATGGCTGATATCACCTTTACTGATATTACTTCTAGCTACTCTTATTACTTGTTTCAAAATGGAAGACCTCCCATGAAGAACGTCAAAACTAGAACAGTAGAGACAGAAGGGAAGCTGTGTCTCTGCATTATTCTGCAAATCCTAATAAAAGCAAAATAATAAGTTTTTAAAAATCTTGAATAATCTTACATTGATACAATTTTTATATTTCAATTTTACATTGATGTGCATTTCACCCTCAGTTCTGAAGTTTTTAAAAGCATGTAAATTAGCTACCAATACAGTTATGCAATATCCATGCGTATTTTTGGTTCTGTTGCTGCATGTTCAGTTACTGATGAATTACAGTAGAGATCATCCCAAGTATGATGTAATTTACTTCTCATTAGAAAATGCAGCTATGTGGTTCACACTTAGGTAAGATTAATATCTGTATACTGTGCTATAGAATTTTCTTGATAACATGTTAAAGAAATCCTTTGCATTTATGTTAAAGTCATCCATAAGGCTGATGATGAGATTCTTGATGCTACCCATATATAAGATTAATTTGCATTACAACATACTAGGGACTGTTATTATTAAGGGTGACAGTCCATTTCTAGCTATTAAAATACCTAAAATGTTCTGTCGTAATTAAAATTCTTAAACTTTCACTACCTTAACTGATAATTAGCAAGATCCTTTGTCAACTCCATTATCTATGTGAACCAACAAATGACAAACCAACAATTCATAACTTGTCTTTTAAAATATAACAATGGAAAAAGTGGGATGATATAACATTTTACTCTGTTTGCATTTGTCTTTGAGATGGTTGACTCAGAAGATGAAAATGGATTTGTCAAAAATCTTTTATCTCTTATGGAATTAACTTAGAACCTAAAAATAATTTAACTTGAACCAAGGGTAAAATTCTAATTCATTGCAATAAATTATAAGGTTGCTTTGGCTTTAGAGGTGGCCACTAATTTACTCTGGTTGCCTACAGAAAGAATTTCTGAGAACCATGAATGTAAATGCTCCTAATTAATTTACATTGTGATGACCATCTAATCTGGAGTAATCCTGTAGTCCGTATTATTTTCTTCACACGCTTATTTTGTACTTTGACATTTCCCTTAAATCTCTTTGTTTTTAGGAGTTGATCTTTGGGGCTTGAGATATTTTCCTAACAATCTCAAGGTGTTTGATTATGAACTTGCTGTAAAATTCCAAGGATGATTTAGCATCTTTATTTCTTTTATTTATCTTTGCTTGGGTATTTCAGTAAAGTGATGTCCTCAGCCTGGATTCTCTGTCACGGCTATGGACTTTTTTTTCTCTGTTGGAGCTATGAACAGGAGATATGGTCTGTTTAGTTAGAAAAAGCACTCAGCTCTACGCCAAAAGCTATGGCGATTATTTAGAATTAACAGTGTTGGAAATGCAATGCTTGTTTTTTTCAGTACTTATTTTGGTTCTGTTTGAAGGCACTGGGCCAAAATCTGGAACAATATGAAAAGCTATAATTCTATTGATGTTGGTATGTTCAGTCCTCTAACTCTGAGGCTAAATTGGCCTGTTGCCTATGCATTTTAACTTTCAGAGGATCTGATCCCAGAGCAATGGACATTGAAAGCATTTGCCTGTCCGTCTTTTTCAATTACTTGAGAGTCAGTATGGTATATTCTTCTATAGCTGTAATTATAGCTCTCAAGGGATAGTCAAGACACAGAGCTTTCCTTTCAGACAATGCTTGTTGCCTCAGGGGGGGAACAATAAACATGCAGATATTCTTAGACAGCCACTGCCACACACAATAGCTGTTCCTAGATGTATAGGATCATAATGCTGAGGAATTGTATGGTTTGTTGTAAGGATTTTTTTTTACATACTTGCCAGCAGCCTCAAACTGCAAACTAGTCCAAAGACTGTATTCATTTATTAAACTTCATCTAAGCTAACATGAATAGCCCATTGAAATGGTAAAGAGTTGCATAATAAGTTCACAAATATGCAAGTATTGCACACTTAATTTCAAAGTCAGCCTTATCTGCCAGGCATTTCTCCTTAGATAAACACTTGTAGGTTGGTAGGTCTAGCCTGAAAGTGAAAGATGGAGTTTGCTGAGCCTTGCCTTCTCCTGGGTTAGAACTTGCCCATGCTCTGGAAGAGCATAGACAAAGCCACCCAAATGCTGATGGTCCTCTGGTGCCTTCCTACATTCTCCCTGAAGATCAGCCAAATTTGCTCATAATTTACTAGAAGCAAATGCTGGAACATCTTAGCATGAAGAATTATGGGCTCTGTCCTCATTGAATACAGCTGAGTGCAGAAACAAAAGACTTGGCTATTAATGGAATCAGTTTGCTATAGGATGCTCGCGTGCAAGCAAGGTTGGCCTGGATGCTCAGTCTGGGGTGCCAGTCCATAAGCTTGCTGTCTAGTGCAGATAAGACCTTGGTGCCAGAATGAGCTATCCTCTCCCTCTCCCTCTGCATGTGACAGTATGACCTGGCGACAGGAATCAGAGATAGAAATGGAAATGGTCTGTCATTCCTTGTCACAGGCAACTGCTGTTCAGAAAGAAGAAAAAAGGGTTCTAAAGTGGAGGCAAAAGTGCATTCCTATTATAAATGTCATTTATTTAAATACCAGGATCACCGAAAGGGTATTTTATTCATTTTCTTCCTTTGAAAAATTAAAGGAATATGTCTGACAGTTTCACCTCAATGATCGCAGTACAGCAAGCGACAAAACAGGTCAGCTGTCAGTTGTTGGTTTTCCCATTACATTATACCTCAGAAAATGAATCTCTCTGTGATCTACCATTTCTGTTATTTATTGGTTACATCCAGTTTTTGAAAATAATTTTTATAATCATTATTATTATAATTTTTAGAAACTAGTGTTAAAACCACAGAATCCTTAATTTTGTCAGAATGTAAGTAAATTAGCAGAATTCATAATTAAATTGTTGTGACTCTTGGTTCTGAAGGTACCTTGAGTACTGTTGCTAAGCTATTCTTTCAGGCAGTACAATGGTTATTGGTGCAATAGATTCTTTATCCAGTACATTCTGTTTACATTACATTTTCTTTAATAAAGACAAGAATCTGAAGGGCTGATTACTTTCATTAACTTAGGTGGATTTTACTAAACGAGTGACAAAATTTTTCAGAGTTGTATTTGAATAGGTTTGGACTCCTTTCACAGGAGTGTCCACCTTTTCCATTCACAGAATTCCTACAGAAGCAGTGATCCTAGCAACTTTATCTCCTTAAAAATACCTGAATGACTGTTTTAAGGTTTCTCCTAAGATTTTACTATGATCAGCCAAGCCTTTGTGTGACTAGAGTGAAATGTCTCTTGCATCTTTTCTTTGAAGCACCACATCTTGCTCTTCATGTGACTTTATGTGTATGTCTTTGTGTGTGAGGAAGAAATGGTTTGAGGATGATTACACACTGGCGATGGAAACAGGGATTGTCTGGAGGCCCCATGTGGCCTACATTTATAAAAATGATGACAAAAATGAGGACAGGTGTGAAAGAAGGTTCAGGTATTTTCAGGGACATATAATTGCTCCACTCACTCCTTCTGTGGGTATCTGTGAATGAAAAGGTGGAGGATTAGGTTTTGCATATTCAGTATTGCAATTCTTCCACTGTAAAATCTCATCTGTGGGTTGTCCACTGTTCTCCTAAGACAAAAGAGGAAAGGGAAGGAGAATAATGTAGAGGTCTGCTGAGAAAAAAAATAATCAGCATAATGTAGTTCTCCAAATCTAGATATTTAGTGCTGTATTAAACATACTTGTTTGAAAGATGAGCTTTGGAACAGGGGGGGTTATTGTGGTCCACAGCTGAAAGGCGAGGGAGATCAAATTAGGGGCTCCTAAAAGAAATATAAATATCTGTCATCAAAATTTATTTGCCTTGTCTGAGCCCAGAAGATAAAATTAACTCAGTCCTGTCCATCAGAAAGATGGTGGATGGATTTAAGGTTAATTATTCTTAATTTGTGACATATTTTTTACTGCCAAGGACAGTTTTTAGTTAATAAGAGCATAATAACTTTGCTTCCCAAGATCTCATCTCCACATCAGGTAAGTCACTAGAGGATAGATGTATGTGCTGCAGGAAAGAAACAAGGCTTATTACACTCATTGTTTGTGAATTGGTCAGAGTAACCAGATGAACATCTCATGCTGTTTAAACAAAGGAGACTGACAGACACTTTTTAAATTATTTAACTGTACGTGCCTACAAGGTTTGGGAGCCTTAATAATCATACCCAGTTTAAGTCCCATTTCAGAAGTTAAATCCTGAAAATCATTTCACTTCTTTTTTGTCAGGGGCAGATGAGTGCTGGCTGACAGTGAAGTTGGGAGACAAAGATAGAAGTTTCTCAGAGTTACTTTGTAAACTATTTATCAATTCCCATGGAACTAAAATACATAGAACTTTCACTAAATGCATCCTTTATTTTTGATTACCAATGTAAAATATTTGATGACAAAAAATGAAACAAATAAATATTTTCAGATCAAGAGAATTTTTAAATTTTGGTAGATGTTAGTTTTGGTTATAAGCTTCTTCAAATGTTTTTAATAATTTTGAATATTAAAATTAAATTTTGAAATTATATCATTAGTGGATATAATTTCAATAACACCAGAACTAGAATTAGTTGGCCAGTCCCTTGGCTTTGTAGGGAAGCTTGGTTTTGTTGCATTCACTTGCACCTCTCCTTCATTAATTACTGAATGTTTCAGTGCTGTAAAGCTGTATTTTTCCCCATCTCTCTCCTCTGTAAACTGTGCTCTTGGGCTGGTTTTAGTTAGTGTGTATAACTAACTTCATTCACTTCAATACAAATAAAATAAACTGCTGGAGCCTTTTTTCCCCCAAGTTGATAGCTGTGTAACTGCATGCCTTCTCCTCATATTTATCTGATTGTACATATTGCTTTACCAAGAAAATACCTGCTTTGTATGCTTATCTTCTCAAATATATTTTTGTTTTGTCTTCCTGAGTCTTAAGCCATATATATTTTTTCTTTGAAACTATCTCCCAGAGAGAACTAGTTTCTTTAAGGGTCGCCCCTTTCAAGGTGACCCACTGCAGACAGACTCAGCGACTTTAATTTGTCTTTACCTTCCTCGGGCAAAGCAGAGATCACAATTCAGTAGTCTGCTGGCAAGAAAAAACAAACAGTGACAACCTCAAGCACTCCAGACTTCTCAGAGAGCATTCAGTGTATAAAAATAACCAAGTTCATATTTATTTTGTTTGCCTTTTGGTTTTAGAACTTTTTGAGTCCACCTGGGTGATATTTTCAAACTCTTACCTGTAACTAGGGAGCTACATGTATATTTTATTTACAAGCCGCATGGCCTCCTTCTCTCGAAATGCTCATGCATTCTTATGCCTAAGAACGAAAAAGCACAGAAGGGGCTACAAAATATATGATGTAAACTGATCCAAAGCAAATTTGAAATGTGCAACTTCCCTTGGCCTGACTATTCCTTCCTTTTATTGAGGAGGGAGAAAAAAAGAGGGGGACATATTTGCAGTCCTTTACTCAGTCATTTTATTCTCGTTTCTGCTCCAGCAAAGGTGAGACAAAGGACAGCTTATCACAACAAAAAAATAATTTGTTGCTACAAGAGGAAGCTTCACTTAGTTCAATCAGTTTCATATACAAAACAGAAACTGAAGTTCCCCTGTGCGAATATTGTTTATCCTCATCATATGAGTCTTTTCTTCACTGGAGAACTGTATGACTTCAGACTTGAGCCTGAAATACATCAAGTCAGTGTGAGTGAGGATAGTGTTACAGACGACCACGATATGCTTACTTTAAATGGAAAAAAAATTATAAAAAAAAGACTGTTTGCTGTCCCATTTCAGGAACAACTGAAGCTGAGAGAGTCGCAGTAATGCTGACCCTGTTGTTGCAGAATTGGGGGGGGGGTGGGGAGAGTGGGCAACATGACAGAAAAGCAAAATTTGAAATGTCTTTATCCAGCAGAGACTATGAAAGCCAGCTTGCATAACAGGATGGAAATGTACAGACATTTCAAGGTGTACAGCCCTCTAGTGTTTTAAGATAAAATATTGTGAATAGTGAGACCCAACAGCTTTTCTCCAGATAAGGGAGCTTTCTGCTGTGCCAAACAACTTTTGCGTTTTCATTATTAGCTGAAGTGTAGCAATGAAGAGACCTGATTCAAGTAAATTACTCATGCATCATCTGCTTGCATGTATGCTATTTATATGGAACAAGTTACAAGTTCCAGCATCCTTTATAATCAATGCAGCAGCTCACTGAAGAAGGCATATTTCGTGCAGACAGGTTTTGTCATTTATTCTGTCAGTTCCATAGTTACCAGATATGGCATATCACATAAAATCTCTTTATACTATGGTGCTTTGCTATAATCCTGAATTTCATTGAATTTCATTGAAAGCAATAGAATTGTGCTCTTTTACTTTCAATATGAATTTGACCCATTGATCCAATATGGTTCACTCTATTTCATCAGCCACTTCATGTACCAGTCTTTTTAGGCAAAACATTTCCATAGAGGTGCCTGCGTGCACATTTTGGAAACTTAACTGAAAAAACCAACCAAACCCACAAACCTACCACCACAAACCCCACACAATACAGAATTTTACCTACAATAAAAAACACAAGATGAAAACAGTAAAACAGTTAAGGAGACTGCCATGACATGTTTTCTTTTTTGCCTTGCAGTGGAAGGGACACAAACTCAGGGCAGAGCCTGTGGCTCTGCATGCAGTATTTAAAGCGTTGTATACAGTTAGGGTATTATGTGCTTTAAATAAACCTGAACTGAAAAATAAACAAAAGGATATCTATAAGTAGCAAATTAGACAAGTATAATTGAATGCAAATGTACAAGTAATGAAAAATAAGTGTAATTACCTAAATACACACACAGAGATAATTGTCTCTTATGTTTAAAAAAATTCCTTTTGGGGGCTTTGGCATTGTAGGAACGTTGAGTACCTAATTTGGAAGTTTTTTTACTTACAGCAGCAAAGTAGTGCATCTATAGCCACCATGTTAGTCTCATATGGCACCGTAACGAGGGATATATAGGAAGGTGCATATGAAAAAGATTTGAGAAACTAATACACTAAGATTGCTTTGTTTGTAAATTTGTGGTTGAAAAACATTTTATACTTCATATTACTGTGAGTGAAAAAAAAAGATGCTGAAGATGCCAGGAAGAGAAAAATAAAGCACCTTTGATTTTTCTTTAAGTTGAGCTAAGAAACCAGAACCCTCTCAAGTTCCCAAGTGTGCCTGTGTGTGTTGGCTCTGTGTGTGGGGTGTTTTATCTGTGATGTTGGTAACCTAATGGCAAACATCATAAAAGCTGTACCAAAAAAAAAGAAAAATAAAATTGTTGGCAGAGCATATGCAGTCACCCAGAGCAACATAGGGGATTGTTCTGGGAGAAGTGACAAAGTTTCTCCTGGTATATACCGATTTGTCACTTCCCTTGGGAAATAAATACGTCAATGCATTTGCCGCCTTATGTGTAATAAAATACCCTTCCAGCCAAGGAAGCAAATAAATGCTCCCCTCCTCCTTCCCTCTCTAGATAATAAGCAAAACTGAAATCAAACTCACTTTTCATCTCCCAGCAATCCCTCAAACAAGAAGCAGCATCCTGTAATTTGATTCAGTTAAAAACTACCTTCTATTCCTTTACTCAGGAATGTCAAATCTAAGCTTATGGGAGAAGGACTTTGAGTGAGGGTGTTTTTTACGTGGGTACAATTTATTTTGGTTTTACACACAAAGTACTGAAAAGACAGGCACAGCCAATGTGGAGCCAGTGTGTGACGTGCGTATGTGGGTTTGCACCTCTGCTCAGTGTGCACAGTGTGCGCGGTCTATACAACAGGGTGCAGTCGCACACTAGCAAGTGGTGTCTTCATCAAATACTCACCGCAGAGAGTACTCCTCAAGTGTCCAGCAAAGCTACAAACTCAGCTTTATATTCCGATGTAATCTTCTGTAGTGGAGACTGCTGTAGAGCTGGCTGCTCTGACAGCGTCCTTTGCTTGATCTAGGCCATCTGTCTCTTGGACTTTATTATTCCTGGCATGGAGGAATTTAAGCAAAGATGGTTTGTGACTTTCACCTTATTACCACATTGAGTTTCCATCTGTTTTATTCCTGTACAAGAACAGATATTAGTGCTACCCCAATTAATATATGTAACTGTGAGTTCAGCCTGGTTCTTCAGGTGTCTTTTATGGGAAGTGCCCAGCTGTGCTGGAGTGTTTTAGTTTACCTCCATTAGATCATTTCCATATTGCTCTGTTTAAGGAAACTTCTGGTGGAATTTGGTGCATGCAAGTTGAGTAAAATGCAGTATTTTTTAAATTTTTAGTTTTTAGGTTTTGGGGTTTTTTTTGCACTCATTGGCAGTGTTAAAATAATATGAAATAAAAATTGATCTCAAAAATTTCATTCTCCATAAAACATTTGTTATGAAGGATCAATATGAGCTTCAAAAGCTTCAAGAGCCTTTTTTTTAAAGACAATCCTGTACGCTCTTGATCAGAAAAGTGTAACTAGCAGCCATTTTGTTGTATGCTTAGATTACAAAAAAAAAAAAAAAAAAAAAAAAAGGAAGGCTAGAAAGGGAAAGAACTGTTCTTTTAGTGCCAATCATTTATTCCTATGTTTCATTTTGGTTATTCTTTTTTTGTCAGTTACTTCTGCTCCATTTTTGGAAATTTAGTTCAGTTAATTTGTGCAAGAAAAGATAGGGAAAAATAATTATAAATATCTGCTATATTCAGGAGATAAATTTTGCCTTTCCAATTATGACTTGTTATTTGACAGTGTCTTAGTTCAGAGTGTCGCATCTTGAAAGCTTTACAGTCATTTTAGACCTTTGAAATCTCTTCATGAATACTTAATTCTGCATTTGTAGAAGAGTCTGTGCTGGAGAGATCTGTAGTACCGTTCAATCTATTGCCACAAGCTCTCAGTGCAGATTGTGCAAGGCTGCAGAATAAATTAATATTATTTTGGAACACTGTTTGTCCACTGGAATGTCACCCCTTCAGATCCTCCCATGGAGCCTATGAAATAGCACCAGATGCAGACAGTGATGTATGTTCCAGTGTGGTTCTCCCAATTACCATCATGAAGCTCTCTTGCCTGCACTGATGTTTTGTGAGGAGACCAGAGAACAGCACTAGATCCTGAATGTATGTGTGTGTGATGGATGGCATTTACTTTCATTTCTTTGTTGCTCTAAAAAGGGAGTGACTGGGGAGCTTTATTTTCTTGTGTAGTAGAGATCCCAGAGCAGCGAGTGTGTGGCAGCTAAGCAGGAGCCTGTAGCGCTGGCAGAGGGCAGGGAGCTGGTGAAAAGTGCAGGGAGCAGATGTGCTACAGAAATGCAGAGGTGATGGAAAGAAAACTTTTGAGGGACCTACAGGGTACTGCACAGAGTGTGCTGCAACCCAGATTGAGTCATTTGCTGAAACCGAGCCTGGAGAGAAGGAATTGCTTTCAAATATGATTTGGGATACACCGAAGGGTACGTTCTTTATAGTCCAGTTTTATTTCTGTTGTTTTACTTAGCTAATTCTGAGTTTTCTCTGTTAAAAAAAAAAAAATGTTCTAGTTTTAGTTCAAACACAAACTTGTTTTAATGCTTAAGAAGCTGGTGGAGTTATTCAGGTACTCCGTATACTGAAAGGGAGTACCATTTCAATAAAAGTAAAGGGAGTACTTCAAAGGTCTGGCTGCCTTTGGCTCTTGTCACAACAGATTGAATTTTTCAGATCAGAAATGCATATTTATTTTTTTAAGCAACCTCCCTAACTTACTTGCTCTAAAAATGGATTCTATAATCATTGAGCTATCAGGGTTGGGCAGATGTAAATCAAGAATGGCATAGCTTCTGCCCTAGATATTTTTCCTTCCCCTCCCCGCCCCTTTTGCTTTTAACTATTTAGAGCTTTTTTTAAAAAAAAAAAAAAACAACCCCAAACCAAAACCTAGTTAGCATACAAGGTATTGCTCTTTATGCCTGTTAGAGGTAGGGTCCTGAAGGCCATAATCTGCCTCTGGAAACTGTAAAAATAAGTAGTAATAAGAAAAAAATGTATTCAATTATTTTATCTTTTTCATAACTTCCATCAGAATTAACTTGTTTGAGCTACCAGTGTATGGCATCTCAAATGTACTGAATGCCATGCTGTTTAGACAAACTAGAACCCATAATAAAAAACAATTAAACTAGACAAAACAATTGAGTACTTTACCCTTAAGTGTAAATTGATATGTGAACTGAACTCAGTGGAATTTTCCCACTGAGTTCAGTTGTGCTGGAACAGATAAAATGTTTCTGGTTTGTGTACATGTCTTAAAAGCAAGGGGCTTTGACACATGCTGCAGCAATTCTGCCAAACATTCCCTCTCACCCTCTTTTTTTACTTTTGAATTTCCTGAGGGTCCTAATTAATAAAGTTAGTAAGAAAAGCAGTCACAGTCTATCGGTGTCCCTAATGGACTTTCATTAGAAGGGATGCCAACTTCTTGCCTGTTTCTGATGCTCGGTTTATTGGCCGCAATATCTGGTTTGGATCTGAGACCTTTATTTTCTCTCAAGATTTCTATAATAATAAATTTCTTGCCAGACAACTCCATTTTCTAAATTTCATACTGAGTTAGACTCTCTGCAATGATGTCCTTTTTTCAGGAAAAGTTAGGGGGCTTTGTAGTCACAAATCTTCTCTTGGGTCACAACCAGACATCTAGCTTGTTAGCCAGAACACCTGAGAGACACAGAAACCGATATATTTGTACAAAATACTGTCTATACATACCTATAAAACAGCAGTCAATGAGCAGAGCTCAAGTATAACCTTGGAGTTGACTCTGGAAGAACGGCTTGTTTCAAACCTCTGTGATTAAAAAATAATAAATACATAGTTCTTACTTTGGCATTTGTTTGAGTAGATTTAAAAGCTTTTTAGAGGAGGTAACCTTGACTAACTGTGGTTTACATATGGGAGGAGAAGACACAGCTCTCTTAACTTCTCTGAATAAACCAATAGCAAAGCTACCATTAGAAATTCAGGCCACCAGGCTGCCTATCAGGGCCATCTATGGTAGGTCCCACTTCCAGGCAATAATAAAAAAGAAAGTTGTCTCAGTGCCTGTTCCGGATGGACTATTATTAGTGTCGTGTATTTACAGAGGTTTGTGTCCTTTGACATTTACATACAGGTGTCACAGTTCGTAATAGGTGCATAAAGTAACATCAGCAACACTAAACCAAATGCAAAGTGGCTGGAAATTAATGGGGTTTATGCCAAAGCCACTTGGGTAGCAAACTTTGGCTCTTGTTCTTTCTTCATCAACTGTTGAAAGAGGGAAAAAAAAAACACCAGCATGGAAGAAGGCAGAGAATTGCCAGTCATCAATAACGAAAAAGAACAATTGCCAGAAATTCTGGAGGAGTGTGAGTAGACCTCTGGGAATGTGAAGGGAGAAGAAGTCCAAGGTTTAAGTGGTCACAGGGAGAAGGAAGGTACATTGACACTGCAGGGTTATTTGGGTAACAAAAAGGAGGAGGTCAGAATGGAACAGTGACATGGGCACTGATTTAAATCAAACAGAGAAATGAAAAGCTAAATGCAGCAACTGATATTTTCCTAACATGGCTATGTGACATTCCCGACTAATGTTAATGAGAACCAGAGTAGTGGTCAAGGTTTTCCATGGAAATTTTAACTAAATCAATGTTAAATTTAAGTTCAGTTAGGATAATTTTTCCGTACAGAACAAGAAGAGTGCACACCAAGACAAAACAAGACAGTGAGGAAGTAGCCACGAGCAGATGGGACAAGACAATGGATTTTAATCTTGTAGTCAGACTGGGGTCTGAATGTGAATTGAACAAGTCAGATCCAGGGTATCTGGTGCAACACAGCATGGAGCCAATTGCTGGCAGCCCGCTGGGCGACTGCATCTCTCAAGAGGAAGATTAAGAACTCAGCAGTGGAAGGGAGAGATGATTTACTATGGGAAGCTTAAAATTATATTAAAGTTAGCCTTCATTTAACCTCCAGGACCTTTGTGAAGACGAGAGAAACAGAAAGTAAAGAATGAACAAAGAGAGATGGGAAAGGAAGGATAACTGAGTCAAAAGTGGAGACAGGAGAAAATAACTAGAACATGAGAGAGGATGAAGTGAAAGAAGGATGGCACAATGGAGGGAGGGAACCGTTTTGTGCTAGGGGAGAAATGTGTAAGAAGTGTACTTTTAGACATTTTCCACACAGCAGTCTCTAAGGCCCACAATAAAGACTTCATTATTTGTACTACCTTTAGTAGTGCGTACTAAAACGTACATATTTTTGGCATATGGGCTTGAGCCTGCCCTGCTGCACAGTATCCAGGCAGTGAGTAAGGGGTAAAGGTGGATGCCCCCCAGCTCCTCGTCTCTTCCTGGTGTGGGGCAGTTTGCCCCAGGCTGCAGGCACAGCATGCAGGATATGTGGTCACCGGAGGCACAGGGCTGTGAACCACGCGGGGACTGGGGCTCAGGTGGTCTACATGCTGGAATGACAGCAAGTCAAGGCTCTCGCGGGGGTGGGATACTAGGGCACTTGTCAGAAGTACCATTCAGAAATGGAAAGGAAGCAGAAATGGCTGCTAGGCGAGTGACTCAGAGGAGCTGGACCTCTTTCTCCATCCTTTCTCCCAGCTCTGGAGCTGTCATACGTTTAATCATCTTCATTATTTTGCTGCTTTCCTCTGGATGGACCCTTTTTTTTCCAAAAAAAAAAAAAACAAAAAAAAACTGTTTGAGAGAAGGCAAGAACATAGACTATTTAAGGTCACTGTATTTAAATGCTTTATTTTCATTTTTGTTCTCTCTTTTAGTACTCTGAATTCTTCAGGCCTTAATAATATTGTTGGGCTTTTTGACTACTGTTGTGTGTGGAACAAATGGTTTTATTGAACTGTCCAAAATACTTTCCACATCTTTTTCCTCTGAATAGGTGCACTTAATTTAGAACTCATTTGTACATAGGGGTAATTCACATTATTTTATACAGTGTGTATTGCCTCTTGTCTACACTGAACTTTATCTGTTGAGTTTCTTAAATACATAACTTTGTTCAGCTTTTCTGAAGTTCTCCCTGGCCTTCACTAACCTTGAGTAACCTGTGTCTCTTTGAATATGAGTTTTAAAGGTTCCATTAATACTTTAAATAGTTTTTAATTTTTTTGTTTTGTTTTGGCATTGGCAAGGCAGTATCAGAGGTACATTGAGAATACCTTTGTTCAGCAGAGCTGCAGTAATTGCTTCTGTCTCTTGTAGTTTGAAGAAAGTGAAATAAAGTGAAAATACCCATTCATAACAAGGAAATGTAAAGTCAAATAGGCACAAAGTTTTTAATATTTAATTTTCCACATTATAAAGCAGACTCTTCTTCCCTGCCTTCCCATAAATGCAGAAATGGATAGGATTAATTAAACATTAAACCATCATTCTTCCTTAAAGAAAAGTCCTTGCTGGCCATGTTTGATATAATATATTCCCAAGGTGATCTTTCCCCCATCTGAAGTTTCTCCATCATTGATTTAAAAAATAATTATTAATAAAGAAATAAATAGTTTGTTATCATATTGCTCTTATCTTTTTTTCTGGAGGTGAAGGGGGTATTATTTGGTAAATCTTCCTTTAATTAAATATTTGACTGGAGGACTGATTCCATAATGGCAATGCTGTGTGACATTCAGTGCAAGCAGTGATTTAGAAATGAGACAGTGAGTCTGCAGGAGGAAAAAGGTTTCTAGGTCCTTAAGCTCTAGGGAAGAGGCATATTTACTTTCTAGACTGTTTGCCTTCTAGAAAAGGAGGAGGAGCAGGGAATGAAACCAACAGAATAGGCCACTAGCATTTTTAGCTAATAATATGCAGTGTCAAGAAGGTGCTATTTGTATCTGTGAGATATTGCTATGGGCTGACAGAAAAAGAAAACAAGAAACATATGAAATAAGCTAAGAAAGCAAAAATATGTCATCCAGAAAGAAAATAAACCAGAGAATTCCTTTTTTTTTTTTTTTTTTTTTTTTTGGTATAAAAGTAAGTCATGCTTGCTTAAATTACTCAAGGATTGCATTTTGTAACCATAAGCATATGAACATAACTATTGCATTGGCTGTATCCTGTATTCTTTAATTTATTACTAGCTTTGTTACTTTGCAGAGCTATGGTCTACGTTTTAACCATAATGGCACTGAATAAAAAAGGTAGTTGCTGACATATTTGCACAAGTTAATGGGAATAAATAAATTGTCTTTATACACCTGCAAAATTAAGGGAAATGGCCATGTAATATATTTCTTGATGTGATACTGGTAAATAATGAATTGTCAGGAAATCTCCGGACTTGGGGAGATAGGAAACTTTGAGAAACGGTCTGAACATTTACCTACTCCCTTTACTGCTCCGTGGAAGCTCAGTGGACTTCTAGTGATTCTTTGATTCAGACCTTAGCTACTCTCTTTTGAGCAATAACTCTACAATTTGTAGCACTTTCTTTTAATCTCCCAATGGTGTATTTACTATCTTAGATCATATGTTAACAGCACAGTGAGTCCCAGAGGAGGAAAAGGGAGACCTGTCGTTACTCAGATATATAAAACCTTCTCTCAGGTGACATCCACCAGTATCTTTCTAAAATGAAACCAAAAGAAGAGTGGACAAATGATACAAACTTGGGGTGCAAATGTCAGTGGGAGAGGAAGCAAAAAGGAGATAGTGGCCCAATCACTGCTGTGACTACAAGAATTCAATCTAAGGTAGGGTCTTTCCAGCTCCCAACTGCCGTAACTTTGATTAACCTTGCAGTGTTTCAGCACAGGGTCATGCTATCTCGTTGATACTTTTCCTTTGAGATGTCAGTCACATTTCAATAACTTTCTAGTGTGGGCCTGTAAGTCCTGTCTCTTCATTGACTTTGAATGAAGCAGGTTGCTTATGAATGCAGCTTGAAGTGTCACTCAGATATTCTTGCATTGTGTTAACTTTGATTGACATGTCTAGAGTGTTGAAAAAATCAGGGTATCTAACTGCCCCTGTTTTGACAGTGAGGACCCTCCATTTTTTTATTTTTATTTTTAATTCCTGAGACTCTCTCACTCTTCTGATGATAATGAGATTTGTTCCTGCTTTTTTCTTTACACTATTTACAAGTACAGGAGAGTCCTATCCTGCAGACGCAGCATCTTAGCATTTTTGTCTGGAGTTTAGCTTCTCACAGAATGAGAAGCATAAGCTCCCCTAATGGAAGATAACACGTTAATGATAGCAGAGAAAGGAACGGTTCAGGAAAGGGCATAAAAGAAATTCCTATCAGTTTAGCCTTCAAGGCAGATTTTGGTTTATGCCTGGCTGGTGTAATTCCCAAGGGTTAGGCCCAAAGCCGTTTAAAAAGGGCAGGCAAGAAGGAAGGAAAGGCATTTCTATTTTTTTAATGTTTATTATTAGCAACATAGACTGTAGGTGTTTTCGTGGAAGTTTCACTATGTAGTGGAAGGCTGTGTCCCAGAACAGTGATTGTTCCAAGGTTGTGTTATTCAATAAGCTGATTTATAACATATGACTCTAGTTATAATCCAAGAGTTGCTCCATTTATTTTAAACAAAATAAATATTTCTCTGCTGTAGCCACTTGAGGTCTATAATCTTGTTTCCAAGAGTGCCCTGGCTCACATAAACAGACTTACCCCCCTTGCAGTGCTAACAGAAAATTCAGGGTCCGTGGTGGAGGAGGGGAAAATTCTGTAATATAAAATAGTTCATATCTGTTTCATAGTGTTTCATAAATCTGGTTCCCAGGCAGTGGAGGAAAATGAATAAGAAGTGGTTTTGTTTTTTTCAAGCTAATACTAGAGCTTTTTTGCTCAGCTGAATGGAAAGATGTGTATAAAAACAGCTAGTGCTGGAAACTAGATGTAAAACAATAGCAAACAAAAAACTTTAACAAGCATAATCTGTTGTCAGTGAAAGGCAAAGACATCATTAAATTCACAACAGTGCTTATTTTTCTAATGTAAGTCATGGAGGAAGCACTCATGCTGAGATGTGAAAAAGGAACCAAGGACTGTATCCTGAGCTTTGCCATGCCAAATTCTTGCATGCGTGTCCGTCTCCAAGGCTGAACCTTGGCTAGATCTGTAGCCACCCATGTAGTGCACAGGGAGAGTGCTGGGTCTGGGGTGGAATCCACAAAATTTCCTGTGATGAGGAGAAAGCTATTAAAGCAAGCTAGTAGCAAGGAGAAGGGGGTGTCTTATGGATCATCATGTGCAGTTTCAGCTGCAGGACTGAAAAATAGCCCAATCATAGCTCATAGTCTGGTGGCTATGGCACTTTACTTGGCAATAGGGGTTGGAATACTCTTGAAAAACAATTGAACCGCATCCTCTAACATGTTACATTAGTGCTTGAACTACTGGATAATTGGGACCAATGGTTCCTCCTGCAGCCAGGTTTTATTTTTTAAGTGGTACTTACAGTGGCAATCTGTACAAACCTTGATCTGCTACAGGTGCTTGAGAGTGCTTATAAGATCAAGCCCTCAAAAAAAGGAGGTAGAAGAACATCTAGCTTATTGATCCTTATGGGGCTTAAGTTTGATCTGGGTGTGAAACTCGAGCTCTGTCGAAACCGAGACTCTTCCGTGTGTCTTTAGAAGCAGGACCTTAAATGTGTGAAAATTTTCAGTATATGAAGCGTGGTGGGTTGATCTTGGCCAGATGCCAGATGCCCACCCAGCAGCTCTCTCACTCCCCCTCCTCAGCAGGACAGAGGGAAAATAAGATTGAAAAGCTCACGAGTCAAGGTGAAGACAGGGAGATCGCTTACCAGTTACAGTCATGGGCAAAACAGACTCAGCTGTGAGAAAATAAATTTGATTTATTGCCAATTTACATAGAGTTGGATGGTGAAAAACAAAGACAAAATAAAACAACACCTTCCCCTCATCACCGAGCAGTGCAGGAGGATGGGGAATGCGGGGTAGGGATCAGTCCATAACAGCTCTTCTCTTCCACTCCTTCCTCCTCACATTTTTCCCCTGCTCCATGGGTCTGTCCTGTGCGCTACAGTCCTTCAGGATAAACTTGCTCTGGCATGGGGTCCTCCATATGCACAGGCTGCAGTGTGGACAGCTGCTCAGATGTGGTCTCATCCAGGGGTTCGCAGGGGAGTCTCTGCTCCGGCGCCTGGAGCACCTCCTCCCCTCCTTCTTCACTGACCTCAGTGTCTGCAGGGCTGTTTTTCACAATTTTTCCCCTCACTCCTCACTGCCTATGCAGTGTTTTGCCCTTTCTTAAACCTGTTTTCCCTGAGGCACCATCACCACCTTGGCTGCGGGGCCCAGCCGTGCCCTGCGGTGGGTGGGTTGGAGCCGGCTGGGACCGGCCGGGGTCCGGAGGGGGCCCAACTCTCCTCACAGAGGCCGCCCTGCAGCCCTCCAGTCTCAAAGCCTTGTCGCGTACACCCAGGACACCAGGATAAGGCACCTGAGAAAGGGCTTCACAGATACTGTAGAAGCTGGATTTTCAGGATTGTTATTTTGTCTTAACTACCTCTGAAAAACTGTCCAAGTTCTGTCCTGGGATCAAGAGAACACCAGCCTGAATTTGTAAGAAATAAGGAGACACTATTTCAATTAACTTGCCTTTACCTTACTATAGGATGTTGGACTAATAATTTAACAGTTCTACTCAACAGCTCCTCTTCCTTTTCTCTCTGTATTTTCTCTAATACTTCTCACCAAAAGTTTATGAATCTTTATTAATCTTTGCAGAAGCTTTGAGAACTTTGGCAGAACTAGTAAGTTTAAATTTGTCCAAAATCTAGTGCTTTGATTGGAAATTACACCTTCTCCTAACACACACTGCAAGCAGATGTTATGTTTTATTATGTGTCACTTCATGGTACCAAGATTAACCTTGGTATGCTTTCTTCATGGCTTACACACACAGGAAAGGAAAACTGATCTATGAAAATGTGACGGGTGCATATAGACATTAGTCCATTGGTTGTCTTGGAATCATGATTTTTAAATGAGAAGCAGATAGATGCATTCACAAATACCTAGATGCCCTTGCTAGTAATTATTTTTTATCATTACTTCCTTTCCATGAGTAGTTACACGTGTTTCTTAATACTCTAATACCTCTTTAAATGTTGTGGGAAATAATGGTAGCATGTTTTCCTTGCAAATAGTTTCCTTTAATTTTTATTCTTTTATTTTTATATAACATATTGCATATAACAATACTGCAAAAAATGTGTATATATGCATATGTGTATATTTGACGTGCGTAGTATAATATGCATAATGTAATGAAAGCATTTTTTCAACAGCAACTTCATGCCCCCACCCCCCGTGATAGGAGCTAATAGGCTCAAGAAGAGACCTTTATAAAACATAATGAACCTCTGTATGGTACTGACTTCATTCTTCATTCACCTGTCTTGAAATGTAGCTGAGCAATAAGAAAAAAAAGAAAAAAAAAAGTTTCCCAGTGGACAGCCGTGAGCAAAAAGACAGAAAGCTGTGACATGACTTGAGATATCACATTGAAGGCCTTTGTCTAACTGCTGAGGTCTGTGTATTATCACAATAAATGGCTGTGGAAAGTCTTTTAGTTATCTTTCGGAAAGAGGTGTGCAGGAGCAATTTTCTAATGTCGCCATCTAATTTGTGCTTTAATATTTGATGCCTACTGAACTATTTCTCCTGACTTAAGTGCCTATATTTTTATGCAGTTACTGAAGAGATTTAAGGCATGTCAGCAGTCAGGATCTCTCTGTAAGCCTGTGAAGGTGCATAACTTCATTGCTAAGTTGCTCATAAAAGCAACTTAACATACTTTAGGAAGTTGGATTTGCCAGATAATCATGATGCAGGTGTAAATAAGCTGTTAAGTTAGGCTGTGTGCTACTGACCACATTTAACTAGCATAGTCAAATGTGTAGTGAACATTAAGTAGAGAAAAAATAAAGAGAGGAACTAGATTTTTATATTAATCTTTGAGTGGGAACATAAATTTGCATTTTTCATTATTAGTCAGAATTTTGTATGACCTCAACTTTTTAGAATATACAGTTTCACTACAAGATTTAGCTTATTTTAAGATGAATAGAAGAAAGATATTAGAAGGCATCTATCTCTGTATCCAGTACTTTTTGCTCTTTGCAGCTCTCTACTTTCTAGCAGTCTGACTGAATCTATCTCACGTGTGCTAAGTGTCTGTGTTTAAGCCATGCTCGTTGGGAGATCATCTTCAGTTCTAGCAGACTTGGCATCATTAGGAAGTCTTCCATGATATTTTGCCAGCAGGACTCTACTGAGGCTTGCAGGGTAGTGCTGTAGCTATAGGACTGCAGGACTGTACCACACACAGGCAGTGGCAAGGTGGTGTGCATTTCTGGGACAATGACAACAAATACTTCCTAATCACTGTAAATGAATAAATGTAAGTATTTAAAAAATTTTTTGGTTTAGTGATTCTACCTGACTGTATGCGAGTGTCCTTTGACCGTTGGCTGTCATCTCTAAGCTCATGATTCTGGAGCGTTAGCCTATTTTTCCAACCACCTCTCATTTGTCCCTCTCTTCTGAATGCAGCAATGATGTAGTAGTAAAATACTACTATTAGGCTAAGCTTTTCTTAGTTTAGGTCCACTTTACTTCACTGTAAGGTCATATAACTTGTACATTAATATCTCCCTGGGATAGTGGGAAACAGACATTGTTTTGGTTCTCATCAAGAAAAGTGGCTTCAGCCCAGTTCAGAATATGTACCCTAACCTGTTAGGTGAAACAGCCACTGACTGTGTGTGGTGCCAGACTTAGATGTCATCCAGGAGTGCTTACTACCAATATTGATGTAGCAAGCCTCCTTCATGGATTTGGATGGACTAGAGAAAGAGGCACTCAGTCCTGAGAAGGCAAAGTTATGGATTTCATGCCCAGATCAGACAGATGACTGAGTTACAGAAGCTTCATGGTCACTGCACACCCTCTGAGCTTCAATAGAAGACTCTGAGTACTCTTAGTCAATGTCAATTGAAGTGTAATTAGACATGATTCGCTGATGTAGCTCAGTTCATGTGTGGTATGTCTCTGTACTAAGGTCACTTGACAGTGTGAGTAAGCAAACTTAGATAAGCAAAAAATACTGATTTTAAATAAAAGGAAGGGGTTTTTTAGGTTAAATATTTAGAAAAGCTTTTCAGTGGCAAAGATGGTTAAGCAGCAAAACTGTTTTGTGATTTTGCTGTCCATGCAGATCTGTAAGACATGAAAATGTTAGGTACAGTAAGAATTGTTTTTTATGGGTAGAGGTGACTTCCAGCCCTAGGACTGAAAGTCCCACAAAAGAATTTGCTTGCCTTAACCCATTTAGCAGAAGTTATATAGTAAGCCTGTGGTGGAAGAGGGAACCTAATTGTGGTTTCCAAAACCCTGCCCTTCATTTGAACAGAATCTTTGGTCCACAGCTTTTGTTTACAATCTCTTAAATATTTTTTTAATCTGTCTGACAGCATTTGTATTGCTATCCCATATACACCTACTTCTTTCTGACTTCTGTTTGTTACTTAGATATTTTCCATGCAAATTCTGAGCTAGGATGGTTTTGCTAAAATTGTGGTTGCTGGAAGAACTGCAAGCACAAGGTACATATTTTGTTTGAGTTCCTTCATTTAATCTTGAGGGGAAATGAAATTATTTGCCTTCAATGTTTAAAAAATGTTTAGTAGATAGCAGCAGCTATCGTTCCTGCCTGTGTATGCACATATGCCTCTGGAGAGAATAGCTGTGAGGAGTAGCCTTTTCTGGAAGTCCCAGGGAAGATTCTGGCTGCAGTTTCATCTGGCCGCATGATTCTCGACATGCATTTATACTGGGGCAAATATGTTTTTAATTTCAATAGCATTTGCTTTTTATTAATTTTACTTCATTGGATATTTTCACTTTAATTTCATTTGGGCTTTCTTTTCCTACACAAAAGTTGAGCAGAAAGTAGAAAATAAATTAAAAAGAATCACTGACACACTAGGAGACACACAGCTCAATAACTCATTAAGGTTTCGAGATGCTTATTACATATATTCTCAAATTTCATTCACAACATGTGAAGTGAAAACTCCATCTCTCTTTTGACTGTACACTGTCAGTAAAACGGATTACATTTTTTTCCGTTTGCGGGATGTATGGTCTATTGAGATCCATGAAAATAAACACAATAAAAATTCCAGTGAAATGTTATTGTATAGAATAAGTGGTTGCTTTCAATGTCTCACTATTTCAGCTGCATTAATTGTAGAAGCTACAGAGTTTAATGTTTTTTGAGGAAAAAAATTAGGAGGTTGTTTGAATTATTCATGTTTTGAAAATGCCCTGTATGACAGCTATTTTCATAACTCATTTTTACTGCAAGTTTAGCACATACGAAAACTCCCACTGAATTGAGAAACTGGGATAGTTATAATTTTACCTAAAGTGTTTTCATGCTTTCTTTTAAAGAAATAGCTTCCTTACTGTTGATATGCTGCACATTGTCATGAATGAGGAACTAAAGACCTATGAAATCACATAACACTTTTCTTCAATTCATCAGGCTATAAGATTTTGTCTTTCTTAACATTAACAGGCTAGCTTCCTAATTAAAATATTTTTAATATTCCTTTCTCTCCAGGGCAGGGAAAACCTAGGCTCCCACATAAATGGTAGTTTCATAATACACGATGAGAAAACTAGTAGCAAAAAGAATATTAAGCAGTTTTGATCTGTAGAAAGGGAGAGTCAGAAACTGAAAGCTGTCTCACTCTCCTGTCTTCGTTTTCCCTCCTTGGACCACATGGAGATTATATGATAAAGGCTTTTGAGCACCTTGGATGCAAAGAGCAAGAACTGAGGGGCAGGATTTTTCTCTTCAGGGACCCAAGTTGTCTTTTGATGCATGCTTCAAGTGAATCCAAACACTTAAAGTTTGCAGCTGGAACCCTAATATCCTCCTTGGAAGAATAACACTAGATCCATATTTATTCAGCACCTTTTTAGGAATTTCATTTATGCAATCAAAAAGGATACTTTACTTCCAACTTGCCACTCCTTTATTGCAGCAGCAATGTTTTTGTCCCTGAATATAGCCAAATTAATATTTTCTTGATATATGCCAGGTTATATTGCTCTTTCCTGACCAAATAAACTAATTTAAATATGTTGCTTGTAGTACACTTGGATACTGACCCTAGTAAATTGTGGTGACATCCAGAAAATTACTCATTAGGAAGAGGTATTTAGAATAAATGAGCTGTAGATTGAAGGAGCAAATGTGCTATAAATCTCATTTTTTTATGTGTTTGATTTAATTTACGGTCCAGGTTCTGGCCCATCTTCATCTGGTTATTGCTTTCTTCTTAAAAGGTTTTTGAACAAAATATACATCCATCTAGCAGGATATTGTGAATACGTGCTTACGTTTGACAGACCCTTGGGCTTTAAAGGAAAGCCCTAATAAAAGGATTTTTAAAAACAAAAGAAAAACACTAATTTCTAATGAAAAACTGCTAAACATAAAAAAAAACAAACCAGCACAACCATGTGCCACATGGCAATTATGCCAAAAGATTGAATTTATTACCAAATAAAACTGTTGGCTTGTGCATTTCACAGTTTCCTCCATTCCCAACCAGTGTGTTTTTAAAGACTTTCTGTAGGGTTAGTTGCCCAGGCTTCTGCAAAAACAACAGTTTGTCCTTATTGCAGGAGGTGTTAGGAAATCAAATCCAACTGGAGCACTGAGTGAAATTACAGACTGTTTTTGTCCCAGCTGCATGACACATGCCAAGAGCTGATTTTTCAGTGCAGACATTTAAGGAAATGAATACAAAATTCTATTTGTTCTTCTACGGAATGAATTATCCTTATTGTGTTTTTCATACTTCAATGTGCTATTTAATATTTCACCAAAGACACTGTTCGCTTTCACCTCACTGAAATGTTTTTCCATGTCATGTTTTCTTTTAATGAGTAATCTTTTAAGAAAAAAAAAAAAAAAGTAACAACCTATGTAAAACTTCAATTTGATTGCTAAATAATGTTTGTGTGTGACAGATTTATTGTATCAGTGATAGCCAGATGATAGCCATAATGACTTATAACAGCTTCAGGTGTGATGTATTTCATTGTTGCTGTTTTATTGAATGACTCTTTTTTTTTTTCTAAAAGATCCTATGGGATTTCAGAGCAATTCAGTTACTGGCATTACTGAAAATTCCTGTGAAATTTCTTCTAATATTCCCTGGTCTCACAGAGCCTGCTAATGAAAACTCACATCCCAACATGATTTTGAATCTTTAAAAAGATGTGTTTAATATCTGAAGTTTTGTGCCATTAATTTCCTTTATAATCCACAGTTTTAATTAGGTCACATTATAGAAAGCATTACCCTTCTTCCTCCCTTTCCCACCTACTGCAGCCGTTCATCTGTGAAAGTGGACATTTGCATTATCACCTCAGATAAGATTTGTGCTCTAAAGTCATGAGGCTGAGGTGCCGTTAGCATGCATTTAGCATACATATTTAGCTGACATGCATACAGAGTTTTCGACGTAGCTTGCATCCAAATTGTAAAACAACAGAGTTTTTTTGTGCAGGCACCTACTGAATGAACTTTCTTGGTGTGCTAAGCAGTGCTTACTGCATTCAAATTCCATTGCCAAAAAGAGGATGAAGGGATAGATTTGAAGACGTGAGGTCCCCTCACTTCCACTTGGGCATGCAGTGTGATCCTCACAACTAGGTTGGCAGAGCTTCTTGAGACATGAAAGGGAATTCTTCAGCAAGGACAATGGTGTTTTTATTTGGCAGTAGGAAAAGATGCAAGGGAACACAATTAAGCTCCATACTCCTGTGCTGGATGACTTAATTCAGCTGTGTTCATTCACCGATATTTCACTCCTGTTCCTGTGATTGCCATGGGGAGGAATACAGGAAAATGAGTCCACAGAAGCTCTCTTCAGAAGGACAACTCGCTTATATATAACCTGTCGAATTCACCAACAGCTAATGTCAGTGTATTAAACCCTTTCTGAACATACTTGCACAGCTTGTTCATCAGATCGGTTCTCTGAGCAGAACTCATCTTTGAATCTCTCCCCTCTCAGGCCTCTCCTAATTTGCCGTCTTTGGCATTTAATGTCAAGGAAACAGTATAATGTGAATTTGTGAAAAATATTTTCAGCAAGTTCATGCTGATATAGAATTTCCCTGAGAGGCAACATTAATAATGGGTTGGCACAACACATTTACTGGAGTGGGTTTGATGCCTTGATTGAGTTTCCGTGGTGCATTTGTTGTTGCTTTGGGGAACGTGTGGATATTGGGTTCAACAGACCATAGAATTTTGAATTAACCTCTCTTTTCCTCCTCGTGAATATAATGGCTATGCAATCTGTTCTTGCTTTGGCCTTTTATTTAAGGGAAGAAGAGAAGCTTTGATTTTTAAAAATATGCCAATTTTGAGAGCACTGTGAGGAAAAATAAATATACATAAGAAAACATTGATTCATAAGAATCTCTTAGGCTACTTTCCCTAAACGGTTTCCTACACTGATTCTCTATAAAATGTTCAGTTTAACCTTAAAGTGCAAAAGATGAAAACCATTGGCACTAGGTTCAGATATAGCAACTCCATTTACACCCTTTGTTTAGGAGAAACCTATGATGATTTTCAGGAGTCCTGTTAAACCCTGCCAGGGATCTCATTTTAGGTAAACCTAGGAGTTGTAATTGAATAATGTAATTTTATAAGGTTAATACTGGAAAAAAAAATATTATTTTTTTTTACATTTTACTCCCCAGGGATCTCATTTTAGGTAAACCTAGGAGTTGTAATTGAATAATGTAATTTTATAAGGTTAATACTCCCTGTTTTTTACTCCCTGTTGCTGTGCTCAGAGCATGGTCTGGTTGCCTTTTCAGTCAAGGAATTTGCTTTGAGGGTCTCAAAACACCAGAGTAACAGTCTGAACTTTGCAATATTTCCACAGCCTAAGAAGTTTCTCTCGTGTGTGTGTGTTTGTCTGAGAGACCTACATATTTGGATGGGGAAGAGGATAGTTGCTAACAGAAAATAGTAGTTAGAGGCTATATCTGTACTGCAAGGTGAAAAATGCTCTCAGGGTTAACTCAAGGGAAAGTTGGCATAATGCCTACTAAAATGGTGACCTGTAAACTGAGGTAAAGGGCGAGTAAGAAATTAGTGTTACTTAAAAATGGCATAACTGCCAATGTATATAACCTTTTTTGCATACTATTTTTACTCCTTAGATTGTTATATTACAAAGAAGGTAAACATTAAATTTACTTTCTGTCTTCAATACTTCACTATGTAAGCCCTGTTTGCGTATCAAGACGTGTTCATGTTATTTTAATTTACTCACTACCTACTTTGTCTCAATTTCACAGTATTTTGGTTGTTCCTCTCACAAGCAAGTGTTTATATTTAACCTTTTAATTCAAAATAATTTAAAAAAAAAATAATAGCCCAGTATAATATTACTTAGGTTTTAGGTTTTATTTTAGAGAAAACCTGATATGAACAGTTTTTCAAGTTTACTACTTTAACTCTACCTCAACACCAAGCCATTGGCATATTCCTGAATGTTCTTTCCACCTAAGTTCTGGCCATGATTGTAAAGAATTAATAAAGCCATTTCATACTTTAGCAATTTGTCTCCTGAGATCCTTGTTCAAAGTTTTGGAGAGCGAGTTAAATTGGGGAAAATTAAATTAACCTTTGAGACAGTCTGTCTCTATTCCAGACTTGCAGTAAATAATTTGGGTGAAATTTATTTGCTTTAGGAATTAGCTGAAATGATGCCGACCATAGTTTAGCTCTTAAGAAAATGGTGTTTAAGACTTTTAACATGCTTTTTTTTTTTTTTTTTTTTTTTGACAGAAGGGCCCCAAAGTGGCAGTTTCCTCCCTTTGTTTACAAAATACTACAGCAAGCATTTAAAAGGCTTTTTATTGATTATTGTATGCATCTATATTTTTTCCAAATTTTCTGGTACTCACTGTTTTAGCTCCTTTTTTTGGTAACAATGAGGAAAGAAAAAGACAGTAAATAGGTCTTTGAAGCAAGACAAGCTTGAAGTAGTGTAAACATAGGGTGAAGCTGGAGGAATAGGTGGCACTGTTGTTTTATTATCAACTGGCTTAACATTGCTGCTCCTTTTGGTCTTGTCTTTGCCCCTACCAGCTCCACAGACAAGAGTCAAATTGGTTGTTGAGTGGACCTGACTTTTCTGAACGGTCAGCACCCGTTACTCTAAACAGGATACAGAGAACTGAAAATCCCAGCAAACCTGTAAAAATATAAGAAACATTTCTTTAATACTGGCTTAAAGCTAAACCAATTTTATTTTTTTTTTTTTTTTTAATCTCTGCTGAGCTCAACTGTAATAGTGACAAAGGAAAATTTTAGCAAAAATTGTCATGATGTTACCAAGCTCACACAATTGCACTTAATTTGGTAATCCAACCTCTTGCATGACACAAAATGTGGCCAGTTTTGGTATCAGAAGATCATACTGCATTTTTACACATAAATAGAGGGCACTTAGCCTGTCACCATATGAAACAAAAGTAATTACTGAGGATGAAAGGCAAAGCAAGACAATTAACATGCTTGTTGTTTGTCAGGAAGCAGCCTTCTATATCTCAGAACACTGTAATTCATGTTTCATGATGAGGGTTTTTGGGAATGCATCAGAAGTAGTGATTTGAAAGATTTATTCATTTATTGCAGTGACAAATGCAATGGAAACCTGTTCAGAGGCTTGCTTTATACTCAATTGCTTCTTGTAACTGATTCATTTATCAGGTATTTGACTAGGAGGAGCTCAGTGTATCATTACACTGATGTAGATCAGCGCAGAACAAAATATGTTGAATTTCATAGACTTGCCTATACAAGAGAGCTGATAATCACTGTATCTTAAATATTAGGTGTTTTCTTTGATAGGATTTGCCACCTGTTGAACAAGATCTTTCTGTAGTAGTCTTATGGCATGGCAATTTATAATGACAAGTATAAGGAAATTGTGTATATATATATATATATA
>NW_010132002.1:0-433 GCF_000699245.1 Pterocles gutturalis | reverse complement strand
GGGCGTGCTGGTGGCGGCGTGGGAGGCGGCGTGGGGGCAGCTGCGCTACTCGGTTCCCGAGGAGCTGCCCAAGGGCTCGTTCGTGGGCGACGTGGCCAAGGACCTGGGGCTGCAGCTGCCGGCGCTCCACCACCACGGCGTCCGCATTGTCTCCGAAGGTAGGACGCAGTATTTCGCTTTGCACGGGCAGACGGGACATTTAGCGTGCTGGTGGCGGCGTGGGAGGCGGCGTGGGGGCAGCTGCGCTACTCGGTTCCCGAGGAGCTGCCCAAGGGCTCGTTCGTGGGCGACGTGGCCAAGGACCTGGGGCTGCAGCTGCCGGCGCTCCACCACCACGGCGTCCGCATTGTCTCCGAAGGTAGGACGCAGTATTTCGCTTTGCACGGGCAGACGGGACATTTAGTGACGGCGGAGAGGATAGACAGAGCGCAGC
>NW_010132001.1:6307-12968 GCF_000699245.1 Pterocles gutturalis | reverse complement strand
ATTCTATGATTCTATGATTCTATGAAGTCAACAAGCATCTACACACTCAAACACAACCTGGGCATCAAACCATCTCTGCCAGGTGAGGCTTAGTGTTAAGTCCAAAGCCTGTGATCTTGAAAAGTGTGGTACCACATTCGCTGGCCCGCTTTGTGTATTGGAGGAAATGGGAGATTACTGGGAGACAACAGGAGCAGCAGCTGTCAGGAAAGAGGGAGGCCAGAGATGAGCTGCAGCCAGACACCGTCGTGTTATCCACCCTCAGCGCTGCCACGAGAGCCTCCACGTTGAGTCCCGGCACACCCGAGTGCGGATCTTGGCTTTGACACAGCTGTCCCTGCAGTGCTGGGCAAGTCCTGTCCCCTCCTGCCACTGCCTTCTCTCTCTGTCCCTCTTCACCAGCTATTGGGACATAACCCTGCCCCAGGGTGAGACCCTCCCCGTGAGCCGAGTCCTGGTGGCCTTACTCGGCAAAATCTTGCTCATCTCCAGGGGGAATTTGCCTTCTTTTGCAACTTGCTTCTTTGCTATTTGGAAACTTGCTTCTTTGCTATTTCGAAACTTGCTTCTTTGCTATTTGGAAATTCGTTTCTTTGCCATTTGGTTCTGGTGACCGTGTGGATTGCTTGTCCTGGCAGTTGTAGGTCAGGTCCTGGAGGAGGGAGGCCAGGTTTTTGGCACCTACCTGGTGTTTTTCCAGGAGCAACCGAGCGATGTCAACATGCCCGCTCTGGATAGCATCCATGAAGGGAGTGACTCCACACTTGTCTCTGCTATCAGGTTTGTAGTGGCACCTGGGAGGGAAGACAAACGCCAGGACAGAATTGTTGGCAGCTCTAAAATCTAAAATTGCTTTGCATTGGTGGGGCAGGACATTATCAGTGGATGGAACTGGAAAAGGCAGATATAAAGTCTGCCTGTAGACCATCCATAAACTTTTCTTGGTGTTTTATTGCTTGGGGTTTTTGGGTCAGAAATCTGGTACTCAGCTGGTGCACCAGGGCTCTACAGATCACTTCTATTTCCCTCACCCTCCGAAGAGAATCTCTAGAAGGGGTAAGGTGTGCAGTGGCAGAGGAGAAAACCATATCTTCATGTAATAACACCACACACAAAATCAAAGCCCGCAGATCTTGCTCAGGTTAAAGCTCCATTGAAATGAGAGAAGACTGAATTAAAATTGAAAGCCTGGTTCGAATCACAGGGCTGTGTTTATGCTGGGCCAAGCACGGACAGGAATTACCAAGGCTGGAACAAGTCGGCTAATGGGAGATGCGGCCAGCAGCAGCTGCGACGCCTGGGGAAAGCTGCTCCGGCTCTGGCGGCGGGCAGTGCTGGTTAGGAAGGTAACAGGGTCACAATGACTGGGCACAGGCTGATTTAAAGCCACTTCACAGCAGACTCCTGGGACCTGCAGCCTGAAAATAAACCCTGGAGACTGAGTCCAGCCTAGAGGAGCTACACCCAGAACCAAGCTGCCAGAAAACTGTTTTGTTGTTGTCGCACAGCCTCGGACACGTCAGAGGCAAGGGGAATGAATCAGCACAGAAAAAGAGCAGAGTTATATAACCGGGGCTTATGTCATAGCAAAGTCAGAGCCCATCAGAGCCCATCCAGAGAGCATCCTTGTCTCAAAGCCCCTAACCGGCCGTGAAAAACCCGGAGGAAGCAGAGACAGCCTCAGGATTGCATGCAGGACAGCTGGGCTTCCCAAACGGCATAAACGCCCTTTGTGTCCAGACGGCTGGAGCGAGAGCCTGGCAGTGGACAGGCAGCGGGGGAGAGCGGGGAGGCAGAGGCAGCGCCGGGAGGAAGGCTGCTTACCGCTCCAAGAGCAGCTCCACAGCGTCAAAACAGCCGTGCATTGCTGTGAGAGACAGAAAGCACAGGGTTAATTGATGTTTTCATGCCATCATCCGCCCACAGTGAAATATAATCAGGTTTCTGACCCTTTTGGGCTTACTCATGATGCAGGAAGGGGTTCCAAGAGGCTTTAAATTCAAAGCTTTTGATATTTTTATTTGTAGTTAAAACATTGTCTCCAAAATCTCAGGCCTTGCCTTCCCCTGATCCTATAGGAAATCACGAGATAAAGCAGGGAAGAGGCACACATATAGGCACCGTTTGTCCCTACCTGCAGAATACATGCGTGAGAGCGTACACGCAAAGAAGCTGACACAAAGATCTTCTCTTGCAAGTTATTTGTTAATCCCTGAAGCAAAATGAACACAAAGCAGGGAGCTGGTGAATAGCTGGATGGCATTTCCACCCCTCCTCAGCCACTCAAACTACCCATCGCTCCCATCTCATCATCCTAATGAAGCATCCTCACCCAGACAGCAGCTCAGAGGAAAAACAACCCCAGTGGGGGAGGATTTGAACATCATGCGCTGAAATATTCTCTCTTATTTTTTAAAAACATGTCAGCCTTGGTCTGGCTTTTTTTTTTTTTTTTCTGCAGGTCATTTTGCAAAAAATATTAAATACATTCAAGAAAAAGAAAAAATCAAACCAAGCCCAGAGCGGCTACATTATGGAAGGAAGGCCCCTGGCAAACGTGCGTTAGCAGCAATACCCTTCAGACGCAGCTGCACAATAGATGCTCTTTGAAAGCCCAAGGAGAAGTTCCCATCCTCCCTGATCCTGGCCGTTTGCTCCTGCTCCCTGCCCAATTATCACCCTTTCACCTGAACTGATATAAATACAGGCAGAGCCACACTCTGAAAAGGATTTTTGAAACGGGAGGCTTTAAAAAACCCAAGCTACATGAAGCAAAAAAACCCCCAAGCAACACGATTACATCCCTTAAGAGCAGCAGAGACACAAGAAAGCTGCAGCGCTCAGATCCACTGTTGCACTCCACTTCCTCTAATTACATCTCCCCTGCTCTCTTGCCTCAGGCTACGGATATATGAAGCAGCAAAGCTGGAGGAATCAACTCCAAAAAAAAAAAAATTGCACGGGGAAGAAAATTACCCATCATCTACCCAGGGATAAGTGTGCCAGGAAGCCAGCTGGACTGGTCATGGGTTAATGTGCTCATATCCACACCCTGGGGATGTAAATTCATTGAGATGGCCGGTTTGTCTTGACAGGATTTGCCACAGCAGCTCCAGCATCCTCCCTGTCCCTCGCCCATGCCCCTGCATCAGGAGCTGGGGGGATGCTGGCTCCAGCACCCACCCACCAGCAGCCTCCAGTATCATCTTGGGTTTAAAATTCTGCTGGGGGTAAAGGTGGTTTAAGAAGCTCCAGCCCTTCCTGCTGCCCAGTCACCCCAGCACTGGCTGTTGCTCCAGCAGTGCGTGGCCCAGGGTCTAACCTGGCTCAGTAATGACCAGAAATCAACCCAAATTATGGGTTGGTGGCTTTGCTGCAGTGAAAGTCAAACACAGGAGGCAACAAAGAGGTGGTAACATCTCTATGAAGCAGTGAGAACCGGACACTGGATCCCGCCGTCGCTGTTTCTACCCCCATATCCCAAGCGCTACGAGGCAGGGAGAAGACACTAAGCTCAAGGTCAAAAGCACCTCTTTTCTCTGGGACAGTTCTCAACCTCCTCCTGACCCTGCCCCCAGAACCTCAGCCCCCAAATCCCAACCCAACATCTGCCACTCTGCAGGGAGAGGGCTGAGAGGGGGCTGCGAGCGCAAGCTGCCAGCCCAGCCACGGAAACACAAAACCTGGGATTGAGCAGGGAGAGGAGAAGGTGTAAATAAATGAGGATTAGTCATTTCTCATTCAGGCAACCTGCTCCTCGCCGCCCAGCCTGAAACATCAAACAATTCATCAGCTATTTCTCGTTCCCAGGTCAAGCACAAGGACTAAGGCAGTCAATGCCCCTAGGCTTGGACTGTCACAGCTGAGGAGCGCAGTGCAGGGGACAAGTGACTTACTGAGGGACAGAAAAATAACGGAAACGACAAGCAAGGAGCAACGTACCCAACAGATTAATTACAGCACAGCAGGGGTCTCCTCACAATACCTCAGGTCTTTCCAGAGAGTCAATCCCTATTAAATTATCTGGGAAATGAGATGTACTGCCTAGCTTGCACAGGTTTGGGGGTAACCAGACCCGATACTCTGTAAGGGGCAATGAGACACAGCAGGACAAATTTAATTCTGCATCCACAGATTTTTGAGTCACTCAGCTTATTAAGACTCAGAAAACTTAAACTGAGGCACACCTTGTGCATCATTCACAAATTAAGATGGATCATTCCAGATCACTTCAGTCCAGAGGAGGCTGTGAAGATGGTCAGAGGGCTGGAGCAGCTCCCATGCCAGGACAGGCTGAGAGAGTTGGGGGTGTGCAGCCTGGAGAAGAGAAGGATCCGGGAAGACCTTCCAGCACCTTCCAGTGCTGAAAGGGGGCTACAGGAGAGCTGGGGGGGCTCTGGGTCAGGGGGTGCAGGGACAGGACGAGGGGAATGGGTTTGAGCTGGAAGAGGGGAGATGGAGATGAGATCTTGGGAAGAAATGTTTTCCTGTGCGGGGGGTGAGGCAGTGGCCCAGGGTGCCCAGAGAAGCTGTGGATGCCCCATCCCTGGAGGGGTTCAAGGCCAGGCTGGATGAGGCTTTGGGCAACCTGGGCTAGTGGGAGGTGTCCCTGCCCATGGCAGGGGGTGGCACTGGGTGGGCTTTAAGGTCCCTTCCAACCCAAACCATTCTAGGATTCTCTGACTCTACCTCAAAGTTGAGAGTGTCAGAAAGTCAGAAACCAAATCCAAACCACCCTGGTCACTGTTCAGCTAACTGTGCCCTTCTGCTCTCTACAACATGTGACAATGTCTGTGGTTCTTCAAACCAGTTCACTCCCTTTATATGTTCTTTTAAACAAATGAAGGTTTCCTCTTCTTTCTCCCTAGAGAAGGCGAATCAGACACGGTGGGCTCCAACCCTAACAACAGCCCCTGTGTATTCCCAGCAGAGACTATCCTTCCCCTTTGCAGGAAGGCACTCTGGATTTCTCCCCACTAGATGTCACCTCCTTAAGATCAACGTGAAAATACCAAAACCTGCGATGCTTCTTCTGGAGGTTGTGCCTAGAGACCCTACAGCTCTTCACATTCACCATAATGACCAAACCCACCAGGAATTTGGACAAAAACAGATAATTTCAAGAGGTAACATCTCTTCCAAAAAATGACGAGACTATAAACCAAACTGGTAAAACCATCCACCAACAGGGAGATCCCAAAGGCACCTCTCGGCAGCTCTGCTGCTTTCAAGACTTTTAAAACGCCAGGATGTGCTTGGAGCCTTGCAGGTTTTCCAAGTGCAATTCGCAGCTTTATAAATCAGCAAGGAAAAGCGTTTTGCAATTTGTCCTGAGCCGTGGGAGCTCAGACATATCTGTCACAGGGAGGCAGAGAGGCGAGCAGAGATGAGAATGAACACCCTGGTCCAAGGAGGCCAGAGGCAGTGGGTGATTGTGAGTGCTCCTGGTGCAGATCCACCACTCCCAGGGGAACATAACTGATATTCACCCCAAAAACATGCTTTAAGCATGGGCAAAATCCAGTGCAACGGGAACTTAGGATCTTCCAACTTCACAAGCTGAGTCATTGGCACATCATGAATAAATATTAAGCCTAATTCTTGCTGTTTATTTATCTGAAAGCAACTAAAATGAGTGTCTGTCTCGAGGTGAAACCCTGCAAAGACGCAGCAGAGCCCGGTTAGCAGACTGAAGTTCAGAGAGGTGAGCTCCCACTAATGCCCACCACTCGCCTCTTTCCATTTTATTTCAGTAACTTAATATTTTTAATTGTTTCCCTTGGGTTTTTTGTACCAAGACAGGTCACACTCTGCTTCTCCAAACTAAATGTGAACTGAAACAACAGCCCCTTTCTGTTCCCTGCTGATGCCACAGCCCGTTCTTCCTTTCCAACCCACCTGATGGCAACGAGACCATCTTTTACCTGCTGTGTGCAGAGGCGTTCTCTTTATCTTACTCTCCGTGTCCCAGCTGCCTGGGGACACCTCCAGCAGGTACTGGAGGACGTGGGGGTGGCCCTCCCGGCTGGCGATGTGGAAGCAATTCCAGCCATCCTTGTTTTTCAGCAGCGGGTTGGCTCCATGCTCCACGAGAGCTTTGATCACCTCCAGGTTTTGCCTGGTGCAAGCCATCATGAGGGGAGTCCTAAAAGAAAGATGAGAATATAATAACAATAAATTAATAACCACAGAAACGTTGCTGTACAAGCCTGACAGCTTTTGTTCTAACGTCTGAGCTTGAAGCATGATTTAAAGCTGTAACACCAACTGGCCTGTCTAATAAAACACAGTAGCTCTGTGCCAGCTGTGGCGAGCTAGCCAGAGGGAAAGTTCACGCGTTAAACCCACTCTGAAGTAGCAGGAAACTTTGCTGACTAAAGGCAGAGACCTTCTCTGAGCTCAGGGGTTAAATTTATCATCTCACCTGCATTGAGATGCTTTGACTGAGGCTCGCCCCGCGCTGCGTACAGACCTGTGAGATTTTACAGCGTTTTTTTCATGCAGGTGATAAGGGGTCTGGACTTTTGGGGCGTGTTGAGACAGAGCTGTTAACATCAGAGGGTCAGAGGGCTGGAGCAGCTCCCGTGCGAGGACAGGCTGAGAGAGTTGGGGGTGTGCAGCCTGGAGAAGAGAAGGCTCCGGGGAGACCTTCCAGCACCTT
>NW_010132001.1:3651-5970 GCF_000699245.1 Pterocles gutturalis | reverse complement strand
CCAGTCACCCAGACAGGCAGCTGTGGCTCCAGACAGAAAATCACAGACAATTCCACATCTCCTGGCAGTGGGACACGAGTGTACCAGCAAATGCCACTCTGGAACATTTCTGATGCAGAGCAGCTGGCCCGAGACTGAAGCTTTTCACAGTTTTGTCCTGTTTCATATGCCTGGGAATGATCTTTGATATTTCAAAACATTTTTATAAGCTCCCCAGGGGAACAGCATCTTCTCCATCCCACAATTTCCAGGCTGTGCCTTGCACGGATTGTACACGTGCTCCTGGAAAGCCAGTGGAAATATTTGACAAACACAGCAAACAGCCAATCTCACTCTGTTTTCAACCCCACATCCAGCAACAACCACATTTTCACATCTATAACCCACACACTGCAGATTAACAACCACCCCAGCTCCTGCTTGGGAGCAGGGCAGGTTCCCCACTGAGTTTCTCCTCGCTGGTGACCTGTTATCTCCTTGCCCATCCTTCCCCATCGAGGACCGCAGTGGTTGTTGGATCCACAGCCTCTTTTGAAGCAAAAAATCCAGCGCTCTCAGGAGGTGGGTGTTAACTGAGGGTTTACTCGCAAGGCAAAGCGTGGGTACCTCGGGGCGGTGAACCCACAGACACCTCCCATGTTTGGCTTTACTTAAGTGACTCATTTCACTGACCTCACCAGCACCAACCCCTATTTTCCTTAATGACCACATTATATAACAATAATAGTTCAACCGCTGCAAATGGGAGCTGCTGTCTCCATTTTATCTGTTTACAAACTTCAATCATCGAACGCCGGGTGCGCACACGATCAGTCAGAAAGCTCTGAGCTTTCCCAGGGAAGATGAACGCTTCTCCAGCGTGGAGAGAGGTTATCTCCTCTTTAGCAACCAACATATGTCAGCTGGGAGACAAAGACCAACCCCATTCCTCATTTAGGAAAAGCTGCGGCACAAAAACTTCACACTGCTGAAGGAATAAGGATTCCTGGGCCTAAGCCACAGGGAAAGAGACTTGGCTTAGACATCAGGACAAAACGCTTCAGTTGTGAGGACAGATGAGGACAGGAGGAAAGTGCTGAGAAGGGAGATAAAAAGCTCCAGCGATGGAGATTTTTAAGAAGAGATTAGACACCCTTGCGCTGGGGACAACAGGGTAGAGCTGAGCCTGGAGCTCCGTGTTTCCTGCAGCTCCGTTTCTGTACGGATCTGCGTATATTTTCAATGCAAATGAGACTTTGTCTGAGGGCTGGGACGTGCGCTAGCAAGCACGTAGCTCCCTGGTTTTAATCCGTGGCTGGAAGGGTACTGCAGGTCTATCAAAGAAAACCCGGCTCACACACCCATCTGCACACAGCTCATGAGATCTCCGCCTCCCTCTGCTCCCCCTGATGTCAGCATGATGCTGGCACAGCCTTGAATTGCGAGGACTGGGATGCTGCCTTTGTATCTGTCATAGCTCAGCTTCAAAACAACCACCTCAGGCTTTAATTTGTGGGCTGGGGAGACTCTCTACTTTTTTTTTGGAAGGTGGCACACAAATCTCCCTCTCCAAGAGGAGAGCTTGACATTAACCAGACCTGCTGCTTGTCCATGGATTAGGCTTTATTTTTTATTCCCAATTCTCATTCCGTCATCATTTGCTTACGTGTTACCCACGTGGCAGGCAAACAAAAGCCTTGAAGAAACCAGTTGTTTCTTCAGTTGTTAAGGTCGTTGCTATAATATCGGCACCAAATCTGACCCAAGAGGTTTTGTCTGCTTGCAGGAAACAAGAGGAAAACTTACTTTTCATCTTCTTATTTCAGTTTCTGAGGACCAGGACACAAAAATGTCAATCAGCATCACTGGTTCCCATCAAACAGGGGAGTGGGGAAGAACAAATAGCTGCAGATGAAAGCTTTTAAACTGGATCTGCTAATGAAGCAGTAATTTATAACTCCTACCATAAACAGGGGGAAATCAGTAACAGGGCTGGAATTTAGTCCAGAAACCAACCATGTCCTGGGGGCATCCCCAGCAGCGTGAGCAGCAGGCCGAGGGAGGGTATTGCCCCCCTCTGCTCCGCTCTGGTGAGACCCCCCCTGGGGTGCTGCCCCCAGCTCGGGGGTCCTCAGCACAGGACAGACACGGAGCTGCTGGAGCGGGGCCAGAGGAGCCACGGAGATGGTCCGAGGCTGGAGCAGCTCCCGTGCGAGGACAGGCTGAGAGAGTTGGGGGTGTGCAGCCTGGAGAAGAGAAGGCTCCGGGGAGACCTTCCAGCACCTTCCCGTGCTGAAAGGGGGCTGCAGGGGAGGTGGGGGGGGTCTGGGGTAGGGGGGG
>NW_010132001.1:0-3462 GCF_000699245.1 Pterocles gutturalis | reverse complement strand
AGGTGGCCCTGCCCATGGCAGGGGTTGGAACTCAATGATCTTTAAGGTCCCTTCCATCCCAAACCAGTCTGTGATTCCACGATGCTAAATTACAGCTCCTGCAGTCACATTCCCCCCTTCTGCACCCAAACCCCATTCAGACATCGCTTCAACCCACACCAAAGCAAGCCAGTGACCTACCAGTCTGCCTTTTTCAAGCAGTCTACGCTCGCACCTCTCTCCAGGAGGTAGGAGACACACTCCCCGTGGCTCATGGAAGCTGCTTCGTGGAGGGGTCTTTTGTAGTCGCTATTGAACACCTCAACGTCCATCCCCAGCGCCTCTACCAGGTGGGCGAGGACGTCCCGGTGCCCGTATCGGGCAGCATGATGCAGCAGCGTGTCTCCCAAGCGCCCATAGCGTTGGTTCCGTATCACTGGGTCCGGCTCATTGTCTGGCTGCAGCTCGTCCCGGAGGAGGTCCAGCCGTCCCTCCTGCACCAGCCGAAGGAGCAGCTTCGGCCTCTCCCCCTCCACCATGCCTAAAGCTGGAAGAAAGAGGCAAAAATCAGGATTACAGTTTCCAATTGTGTAAATACAATGGCTGCTCCCCGAGTCGGGATAAACAGACGTTACCTTTTCCCTCAGGAAAAACAGAACCCAGCCTCTACCTCCAGAAAAACAGAAATTTCCTTTTCCCTCAGCGAATCTACAAACCAGCCTCTTCCTCAGGACAACCAGGAATTTCCTTCTCCCTCAGGATCACTAGAAATTTCCTTTTCCCCTCCAGAAAACCAGAAACCAGCCTTCAGGAAAGACAGACATTTCCTCTCCCCTCAGGAAATCCAGGAACCAGCATCTCCCTCAGTAAAACCAGAAATTTTCTTTTCCCTTGGGAAAACTAGGTACTGGTCTCTCCCTCCAGAAAACAAGAAATTTCCTTTCCTTTTGGAAAACCAGGATCTGATCTCTCCCTCATAGAAAACAGAAATACCCTTTCCTCTCAGGAAAACAAGAAATTTACTTTTCCCTTGAGGAATCCAGGAACCAGACACTCCCTCCAGAAAACCAGAAATTTCCTTTTCCATCAGGAAAACCAGAAAACAAGCTCTCCCTCAGGAAAAACAGAACTTCTTTTTCCCCTCTAGAAAACCAGAAATTTCCTTTTCACTCAGGAAAACTAGAAACTGCCATCGCACTCAGGAACACCAGACATTTCCTTTTCCCTTAGAAAATCCAGAAAATTACTTCTCCTTCCGTAAAACTAGAAGTTTCCCTCAGGAATGTTGAATGCCAGAAACTGGCCTCTCCCTCAGAAAATGTCATTTTCATAGAACAGTTTTAGTTGGAAGGGACCTTTAAAGGTCATCTAGAGGTCATCTAGTTCAGCAGCCCCCCTTCCTTTTTTTTTTTTTCTTTTCATTTAATTTATACTTATTATGGGGATGTAAAAAAATACTGAGAATGTGAGGGTGTATGTTACATCTACTGCTTGTAGCTGAACTGTCCCCCCAGCCCCTTTTATCAGTCAGAGCAGACGTAGGAGCTACTTTCAAACTAACTGAGCAGCGATACAAAACATCTTATTTTTGAGCAGTAAAGCACACAACTGTTCTAAGCCACCAGTAAGAGCAACCCATCTTTTCATCCCCACGCAAGTCAGAAGAGTTGACAAAAGAAAGGTTTTTGAACCCAGCTTTACGCTTTAAATATGATCAAGGAGTGATAGAAAAGAAGATGGTTGTTTCTCAGAGTGGGATACAGAAGAAAAATTGTTTGCAGTGTCACTGAGGTTATCGCTCTGGACCATGTGAGAGCTCAGGCTGGGCTATTTTTACTGTCAAGAACCCAGAGAGCTGCTCAACCAGCTTTCCACGGGACAGTTCTCCCTGTAAGTGCCACCACAAGGAGCTGTGCCTAGTGACACGCTCTAAGAACGTCATTTTGCTTTTTGAGCAGCTTCATGAAAAGCAGCAAAATAAAGCAGCAGAATACGCAGTATAGCATGCACAGATCCTCCTCCAACTCTAAAATAATTAGCTGGACTTCTGAATTACTAAGTCATTACCTTGGATAACAAAATCTGAACGATATCAGGCATTGCCGTTTCATTCACAGCATGTATCTGAAGGAAACTTGCTTCATTTTTACACTTCATTCTTACAAACCTTTTAAAAACCAGACATTTCCTTTTCCATCAGAAACCAGACCCTTTCTCCAGAAATTCAGAAACTCCCTTTTCCTCAGGAGCAAAAAAAAAAAAACCAAAAAACAACCAGACACTCCCTCAGCAAATTCAGAAATTTCCTTTTCCCTCAGGAAAACCAGACAATTCATTTTCCTTCAGGAAAACCAGGAACAGACCTCTTCCTCCAGAAAACCAGGAACTTCCTTTTCCTCTTGGGAATTATCAGAAACCAGTCCCTCCTTCAGGAAAGGAAGAAATTTCCTTTCCTCTTAGGAAAACAAGAAACGAGACACTCCCTCAGGAAAAACAAAATTTTCCTTTTCCATCTGGAAAATCAGGAACTGGTCTCTCCATCAATAAAAGCAGAAATGTCACTTTCCCTCATGAAAACTAGGAACTACTCTCTCCTTCAGGAAAAACAAAAGGTCCCTTTCCCCTTAGGAAAAACATAAAATTCCTTTTCCTCTTAGGAAAACCAGAAACTCCCTCAGGAAATCCAGAAATTTCCCTTTCCCTCATGAAAACTTCAAATTTTCCTTTTTCCTCCTGAAAACTAGTGATTTCATTTTCCCCTCAGGAAAACCAGAAACTACCATTTTTATTTTCCAGGAAACACAAGAAATTCTCTTTTCCCTTAGTAAATTCAGAAAATTACCTCTCCTCCAGTAAACCCACAAATTTCCATTTCTCTCTGGAAAAATCAGAACCTGACTTCTCCCTCAGGAAAAACAGAAGTTTCCTTTTGCCTCATGAAAACCAGGAACCAGCCTCTCCCTCAAGAAACCCAGACATCCCCGTTTCCGTCCAGAAATTTCCTTCTTTCTCAGGAAAACCAGATACTCCCTTTTCCCTTAGGAACACCAGAAACTGGTTGCTCCCTCAGGAAAAACAGACATTCCCTTTTCCCTCAGGAATACCAGGAACTGGCCTCTTCCTCAGGAAAACCAGGAATTCCTTTTTTTCCATCAAGATCACCAGAAATTCCCTTTTCCCTCAGGAAAACTGGAAGCCTCTTTTTGCCTCAGGAAAACCAGAAATTCCCTTCTCCCTCAGGAAAACCAGAAGTTCCCTTTTCTCTCAGGATCACCAGGAACCAGCCTCTCCCTGAGGAAAACCAGAAATTCCCTTTCCCCTCAGGAAAACCAGAAGTTCCCTTTTCTCTCAGGATCACCAGGAACCAGCCTCTCCCTGAGGAAAATCAGAAATTCCCTTTTCCCTCAGGAAAACCAGGAGTTCCACTTTCCCTCAGGAACACCAGAAACTCCCTTTTCCCTCCAGACATTCCCTTTTCCCTCA
>NW_010132000.1:2440-3316 GCF_000699245.1 Pterocles gutturalis | reverse complement strand
TGGCGGTTTCCTGGGCATGGTGTGACTCCAGCCCAGTCTCAGGGTTTGCAAACCCGTTGTCATCCAGCCACGCGCCAGCCCAAATCCCGGCTCCTCCATCCCATGGCGCACCCCCAACTCCCCCCTGCTCCAAACCGCCCCACGCACCCACCACCGGTGATGTCGGTGACTCGGGTGGCACAGGAGCTGCCAAGGTGGGGGGACATAATTTATTTGAACCAAAACAACTCATTCTGAAGGGTGAAATGGGCTGGTGGGGGTCTCTGCTCCATCAGGAGCCCAGGAAGCAAAAACACCGGCTCCGAGCAGCCGTATCCAGCTCTCGGCAGTCTCCAGATGCTCTGGGACTGATAAGGCGCTTCTCAGCTGGTAGCTGTGCTTGTAAACTCAGATCCCTAATTAATTGTCCCAGCAAATTGTACCCCTGTACGTCTGCTGGAGCAATGGCGCAGCGATTCGATGCCGAGATTAGATACGGGCATTGTTGGGAGCTGTGCATTCAGGGATGCAAAGTAGGAGGTGACATGTCACCGGCAGCAGCCACCTGCTCAGAGGATCGTTGGGACTCCCATCCCAGAAAAAACGACGTGTCTCATCCCAGCTCTCCGCTGGCTGCTTCCTAATCTCGGCTGGGAGGAAGCAAACCCATCCTCGGCCGAGATGCTCGCCGATGTCGTTGATGCAACATCCCAGGAGGGTGGGAATCCCGCCCGGCCCCTGCAGGCAAACAGCTCAGCTCTGAATCATGGGCTTTCATTACCCTCCTGTGCCTGGCAGATGTCACAACCCCATCCAGGCCCTTATTTTTACAAAGCACCCAGGGCGTGTGCGTGCGCTCAGAGCAGCCACGTACCATCCCAACCCATCGCAAGACGG
>NW_010132000.1:1987-2423 GCF_000699245.1 Pterocles gutturalis | reverse complement strand
CCCCGATGACGTTTGTCTCTCCCCTGGTCCCCACCAGCTCTTGGGCTGAAGGGTTGGGAGCCGTTTGGCTTCTCATGGACGGGCTCTGCCCCATGGGACCCTTTGCAGACAGGGGACATTGGGGGTCTCAGTGTCCGTCGCGATGGGTTCCAACACACCAGCCGCCCCGGCACAGAAAAACGCGTTTCTCGGCACTGGCCCCAGCGCGGTGCCCAGGGACGCGTCAGTGCCGTACCTGTGGCCGGCGTTGACTCACCGAGTGGCACCGACAGCCCCGGCACAGGCTGAGCTGTCCCTGCCACCTCCGAAGACTTTCCAGACCCAACAGATACTTATCGAGGATGGCTCACGCCGCAGGAATTGCCGTCCTTCCCGACAGCGCATCGTCATGCCGGGGAGCCGGTTGTCAAACCAGAAGGACCCAGGAGTCCCCACT
>NW_010132000.1:701-1500 GCF_000699245.1 Pterocles gutturalis | reverse complement strand
AGCTCAGTGGGATCCACAGTCTCACCCCAGACGGCGGAGGAAAGGTGGGATAACCAGGCTCGGCGGGCGCCCTGCACCATCTCAAACCCATTTCTTCGCCCTCCACGTGCTCGATTCCGGAGCTAATTGCTCCACACCAGCAAGCCACCGCTTTCTGGCATTGACTGTTTTCTAATTTGCTGTAATTGCACTGAAATCCCACTTTCCCAGCACGGGTGGCACCTTCCTGCTGGTCTTTTTGAGCCCAGGATTTTGGGGTCTCCTCCAAGCTCCCTTCAGCCCAGCATGGAGCCACGAGCCCAAAGGGTGCCCGGACCGGAGACATGACCCCGGCTCTGCTCGTGGGACCCCCAGGAACAGGCCACCCGAGGATGGGGCAGCTGCACGGCCCTGTGAACACCCTCGGTGCTTTGCACACCTGCGATGCCCATGAACACCCACAGCACCTTGCACACCCACGGTGCTCGTGCAGATCTGCAGCATCGTGCACACCTGCAGCACCCTGCACACCCGCAGCACCCTGCACACCCGCAACATCCTGCACGCCCATGCACACCCGCAGAACCTTGCAAACACGCAGAATCGTGCACACCCACCACACCGTGCACACTCCCAGCACCGTGCACACTCCCAGCACCATGCACACGCACAGCACCGTGCGCACTCCCAGCACCGTGCACACTCCCAGAACTGTGCACACCCACCACACTGTGCACACCCACAGCACCGCACACATCCCAGCACCATGCACACCCACCACACCATGCACACCCACCGCACCGTGCACACTCCCAGCACC
>NW_010132000.1:0-427 GCF_000699245.1 Pterocles gutturalis | reverse complement strand
CCCAGCCCCGTGCACACTCCCAGCACCGGGCACACCCACCGCACCGTGCACACCCACCGCAGCCCATGCATACGTGCAGCCCTGTGCGCACCCACAGCGCCGTGCACGCTTGCAACATCCCCCGCACGCCCACAGCACCCTTTGCACCCTCGGCCGTGCGACCCAGCAGCATGCCATGCTCAGAGTCACAATCGCTGCAGCCCCCTCCCTCCCTGCTCCCCCCCCCGCTTTCCCTCTCCCACAAGGAAGAACAAATGAGGTCACCCCATCTTGGCTGCTTTTTTCCAGTATTTTCATTTATTAATTTATACAAAAATGGTTGCAAGTGACGCAAGCTGATAACAACCCGCCACCGTCCCAGCCCCGAGCCCAGATGCCAACCGAGGGCCAGCATCGGAGAGGGGCAGGTGGAGGAGCACCGTGCAGG
>NW_010131999.1:1481-4018 GCF_000699245.1 Pterocles gutturalis | reverse complement strand
AGGCTGTAGGCTGCGCTGGCTTCGTACTGCAGGGCCGCGAGCAGCCGCACTGCCCCCGACGAGCGCTCCACGCTGAAGGTGCCGTCGCCTCCTGACACCAGCTCAAAGTGCACCTGGCCATTGGCACCGCTGTCGCGGTCCTCAGCCTGCAAGGTGTACACCGTGGCGCCCGGTTCCGTGGCCTCCGGCAGCAGAATGGAGTCAGAGGGCGCTGGGAACGCCGGCGCGTTGTCGTTCACGTCCGACACGGAGATCTTCACGCGCGTGTTGCTGTAAGCAGGAGGCGAGCCGCTGCGCGCCTGCACGTCCAGAACCAGGACCGCCTGGGACTCGTGGTCCAGCGGCAGGCTGGGGCGGAGCTGCCCCGAGGCCGAGTCCACAGAGAAGTAGCCGTGGGGATCCCCCGAGGAGATGGAGTAGAAGATGTCATCAGCGTGGCCTGTGGAAACGGGAACGAAGACGGAAGCGTGACTGCTGCACCCGGGTCACCTCCTCAGCCCTGCCGGCAGCAGCAGGGGCAGCAGTGCTGCCGGGGACAGGGGGGCATGTGTACAGATGTGTGAGTGTACAGATGTGTGTGTGTGCACAGATGTGTGTGCACAGATGTGTATCCACAGATGTGTGTGTGCACAGATGTGTGTGTACAGATGTGTGTGTACAGATGTGTGAGTGTACAGATGTGTGTGTACAGATGTGTATGTTCACAGATGTGTGTGTGCACAGATGTGTGTGTCCACAGATATGTGTGTGCACAGATGTGTGTGCACAGATGTGTGCATGTGCATGGATGTGTGTGTGCACACAGATGTGTGTGTACAGATGTGTGAGTGTACAGATGTGTACGTACAGATGTGTGCACGTGCACAGATGTGCAAGCACAGTGTGAGAGCGTGCACTGCGCACCATTCCGATGCGTGCCGCTCTGTGCACGTGTGGAGCTCCCAGAACTGGGTTGCTCCGTGAGGAAGCGTGGCACCGGACCTTCCGGCCGAGGCAGGGACGGGGACAGTGACTGCACACAAACCGGACCAGCCCGTACCTGGGGGGTTCTGGGCCCGGACAGCCCCCACGCTGGCACCCTGCGGCACGTCCTCGGGCACAGTGAAGAAGTACTGGGCTTGCTCGAAGACGGGGGGTGAGACGGTGCCCTCCACGATGCTGATGTTCACCCGAGCGTTGGGCTGTGCCTGCAGGCCCCCGCCATCCTGCGCAGAGATCACCAGCTGCACCAGTGTATTGGCTTTGCCGCCCAGGGACCACGACAGGGAGATGACACCTGGGGAAGAGAGCGGCTCAGAGGCACTGCGCCGGCACCCTGCCTGCCGGCTGGCACCGAGAGAGCAGGACAAGCCATAACCTCGGAAAGAAAGACCTCAGGGAGCAGCAAACAACGTGTGTCGCAGGAGTGTGGGGGCTGGCCGTGGAAGAACTGGTTTAGTAAAGAAGCAACCCTCCGGGGAAAGCCCCCAATCCTCCTGGCTCAGCCTGAAGCCCAGCCCTGCGCTAAGCCGTGGTGACGCTGGGGAATGAGCCAGAGGGCAGGCGCTGGGAGAGGGAAACGGGGGAATAGGGGGAACAGGGCTTCCAGCGTGGGGTGCAGGGTCACGGCACCGCGGGTGGGATCTGGGCTGGGGGGAGGCTCTCAGAGGAAGCACAGAACCCAAGGACTGTCCTCGACAGGCCCTGCAATGAGGTGGCCCTGCATTAGGATGGGTGGTGGCCCTGTCACATCCCAGGCACATTCTGGGAGCTTGGGGACCCGTGCTGAGCACGGGACACCTTCCTGTCCTGCTGTGAGCCCCCGCCTGCCCAGCAGAAGCTGCCCGGGCTTTGGTGGCCACCGCAGGGAGCAGGTGCAGCCATGGGAAAGGCAGGACTGAGCGCGACTGGGTTATGGGGAAGGAGAGTAAACCCAGCAGGGGAGAGACGAACGGGGCAGGGACGAGCAGCCAAGCAGGATCCAGCCTGACGGAAGGACACAGAGAGTCAGGGATGGGGAGTGAGGGAGAGGGAGATGGGACAAATGAGGAAGGGAGCAGAAACAAGAGCCCGGAGACCGGGTCTGGGAAGGGGCTGCCAGAGGCTCAGGGAGCTGAGGCAGGGCAGATGCTGCAGGGAGAGGAGCACACGTGTGCTGTGCTGCCGAGATGGCTGCACAGTGACCCTCAGGCTTTGGCACCGCCGCGCATCCCACTGCTCTGACCGCTGCCCCCGAGCTGCGTCTCACCTGTGTCCTTGTTGAGGGAGAAGAGAGGGGGGGTGTTTCCCAGGACGATGCGGTAGGTCACCTTCCCGTGCAGCCCCTCGTCCTTGTCGTGGGCAGTGACACGCAGCACAGCCGTGCCTGGCATGCTCTGTGTGCTGATGCTGGCGGCGTACTCCAGCGGGTAGAACACCGGCCGGGTGTCATTTATGTCCTCCAGGAACACCTTCACGTACACCATGGAGTTCAGGCCGCCCTGAGGAGGGACCAGATCAGAGACGGTGCGAAGAGCAGGGGCAGGGACAGCAGTGTTCCCCACGCAGCGCTACGTCAG
>NW_010131999.1:1094-1465 GCF_000699245.1 Pterocles gutturalis | reverse complement strand
GCGGCACTCACCCCGTCAACCGCGGTGATGGTGAAATCGTAGGCAGACGTGCCCTCGTCTCGGTCCAGAGGCTGCACCGTGCACAGCTGCCCCGTGTGCTTGTCGATGCTGAACTGCGTGGGGACAACGCTGCCGATGCCAGAACCAATGGAGTAGGAAAGCAAGCCAAACGTGCCACTGTCTGCGTCGGTGGCTGTCACCTGGGTGAGGGCAGCACTGCGTGAGCAGGGCCAGCATCACAGGGACCACCGGCCAGACCCAGCCCATCGCCACCGCCCCAGCCCCGTGCCGCCCTCGACTCTGTGCCCCACAGCCACGGCACCATCCCCAAAGCTGGCCGCAGCGAAGCGGACTGACAGGTACCGCCTCAG
>NW_010131999.1:0-886 GCF_000699245.1 Pterocles gutturalis | reverse complement strand
CCCCTCCGCAGGCGCCCTGTTTCGGGCAGTACCTCCCTTCCCGCAGCCCCGGGGCAGCATCCCCGACCCCGGCTGACAGCCTCGCCTCAGCACGGGAACAGCCACACGGGGAGGGCTGCAGAGAGGCCAAGCCGCAGCAGATGCCAAGGATCTAGCAGCCAAGCATCCCCATTTCACCCAGCTTCATCGGCCACCCAGGGACAATCCGTGCTTTCGCAGCAGCTGCCCCCAGCCCTCTGCTCCTGCTTCTCTGCAAAGACGCTTATGACAAGATGGGAAGACAAGCAGCCGCCTTTTCACCACGGCCCTGGCTCTGCCCTGCTCTCGGAGCCCTGGGCGCTGAGGCTGACGACCGAGAGTGGCATCACCCTGTGACAGCCAGGGCCACAGGAGCCCGGGGCACATGAATTGCATTAGCAGTTACACGCACAGCAGGAGGATTACAACTGCTCCCAGCTCGCAAAACCCCAGCTCCTCCCTGGGCTCCTTGCAGAGCCTGGGTCAGCAGAGAGCAGCTCCTTCCTCCTGACCCCAGCTCCTTCCTCCTGACCCCAGTTCCTTCCTCCCCATCCCAAATCCTTCCTCCCCATCCCAAATCCTTCCTCCTGACCCCAGTTCCTTCCTCCCCATCCCAAATCCTTCCTCCCCATCCCAGCTCCTTCCTCCCCATCCCAAATCCTTCCTCCCCATCCCAGCTCCTTCCTCCCCATCCCAGCTCCTTCCTCCTCATCCCAGCTCCTTCCTCCTCACCCCAGATCCTTCCTCCCCATCCCAAATCCTTCCTCCCCATCCCAGCTCCTTCCTCCCCATCCCAGCTCCTTCCTCCTCATCCCAGCTCCTTCCTCCTCACCCCAGATCCTTCCTCCCCATCCCAAATCCTTCCTCC
>NW_010131998.1:0-3040 GCF_000699245.1 Pterocles gutturalis | reverse complement strand
GGACAGCGGAGGGAGGAAGGAGGAAGAACGAGGATATTGTTAATCAGTAGCACTTTCCCATATTTATTTTAAAAAAATCTAGTAGTAATTTGCATTTTACAGTCACTTTTCCTTCTCTTATTCAGACGTTTACTATTCTACTGCTATGTAAAAGCCACACAAATAACAGAAGCACATAGGTAAATTTGTCTCTTGTATGCAAAAAAACTAAAGCAATTTTTCTACTACTTGTTATAGTATTCTTAAAAGCTGTTGCAGAAATATTCTTATATAAAATGTCCTTTAAGGAAAATTATGGATGCATATTAAAAAAACATTCATTTCAAAACTTCAATAATTATTTCAATAAATATCTTCCAATAGAACGCATAGCATATTAGTCCTGAATGATTTGGTGGTCAGTATTTTGAATTAAAGAAAAAAGAAAACAGCGAGTCGTCTTCTTCTAAAGTTAAGTTCACTTCTACTGTGACCATATTTATCAATGTGCATTCTAGTTTACAGATACAGGCACAATAACCTTGCCAAAACTGATTCTAAACACAGGCAGAGATCCCATTCCCCTGGAGACTGCCTGTTGAGCCAGAGCTGTCAGAGCTCTGATCATAAACCTATCTGCATACCAAAAGCCTGCATTCCTATTTCCTCTTCCTTTGCCTCCTTCTGTTTAGGCAAAAGAAAAGTAATACCATACCTATGGTTATTTTATACTACATAAATGCAGGGAGTGGGATGTTAAACTATGGATGTATCATACAACTCTTCTAAGCAACTCTACAATAATAGACTTGCAGGTGCATGTGAGGAAGATTTTTTTAAAAAGGCAACTTGGAGAAAAGAGCTACAACTGTTCTATTAAAGATTTTAAAAAAAAAAATCTCACGTGTTGACTCTGTGGATCATCTGTACAGCAGATGCAGGAACAGCTCACTCTGGTAGGATCACTAGCAGGAACCTATCATTATGAAAGCACAGCGGAACTCTCATAAAGCTGAACTGGCTTTGGAGGTAAACAGTATAGGTGCACTTCTACAACTCTGAATCCTTAAGTATTAAACACTGTATTATCTAAACCGACTCTGCAATGACAGTCTTTCTGTTTCTGCATTGGGTTCAAAGAAATACAAGTCCCACTGCAGACTCCAGTTATGTTAGATCCAGCTGAGATCCAGATGAGTACTATCTCAAATCTTATGTGGCCAGCTCCACGGGGAGTCAGAGTCTTCTCACCGCATTCCTCAGGACTACAATCCAGGTGGCTTTTTCGACCAGCTGTAGTATCACACAAATGTGCTGACTCAGTTCTGGGCCAGTACTGTATCCAACTTCATAAACCAACCCATGAAAACAAACTAACACAGAAATTACAATTAGAAAAAACACTGCCTTTATGATGTTAGAGTAATTTGCACGAAGTCCACACTGATTCTTCCAGACACAATGGCAGGCTTATAATACACGTATTCCAGTGAAACAGATCAAGAGCGTATTAATTCACTTGCAATGCTGTAAGCAATCTGATTTCACATGTATAAGCTGAGCTATGCTTGAGGTAGTGAAACTTTGTGGAATTCATAACACTGAAGTTCAGTACCAAGACCTCCTGGTCTCTCTGAATTGAGTTGAATTCACAAGGAGTAGCATCTACACGTAGCTGATAAGCATGACAAAGCTAACTGTGAAAACGTTGGATGCCTCTGTGCTGCCTGGTATCTCTATCACATGGATTATTCCAGATCCCTCATGATAAGCATGAATACTAGTAGCTTGTAACACTATACACACCGTCTATTTATACTCCACTATATACTATAATTAAATCATCCTTAAAATAAGATCATCAAGAAAGATGTTTGGCACATAACAGGATGATAGGGAAAAAGTCTTTTTGAACAACAGGTGTGCTACAATTCCTAAAATTAGCTTCTCTGTTGTCTCTTTTGATACCAGTACTATCAGTCCCTGGACAAGACATATGCACTATCCAATTTCCCAAGCCAGGACCCGAAGTCCCTTACATACTACTCTATACGTATGCACTATCAAACAGACCCTAATACTAGTTTTTCCTACATCAACAGTTGTCCGCCCTGCTTCTTGATTCAGAGGTTCAGGTACATCTGAAGACATCAAGGGCCCACTATGCAGGGTAATAACACCTAGTGCTGACACAGGCAAAGCTGGGACCAGTTGCCACCCATCTTGAAGGCATTCACATCCCAAGCTCAGGTCAGCTAAGATAAATTAGCTGATTTAGGGGAAACTAAGACACTTCAAACAATAGTTAAAAACCTACACAGTGATTGTAAAATGTGCCTACTGGGATTGCAACCTTCTATTTAGTATGTACTATACATGCATGATTATAAGGTAAGTCAAATAACTACCAGACACCTCAATATGTCCATTATCCAAAAAGTTCAGGTTTACAGAAATCAGTTTCTCTCGCACACACAAAAACATAACCCTGATAGAGCCAAGACCCAGTATGACTTGTCAGGTATGGAACTGTGCTTTCCAACTAGTAGTTAACCATTCAAAACCCAAGACACCAGCTACCACCTCACTATCAAGAACACAGAAGTCAACCAGCCAGAAGGCTTACGTGGCTGATAAAAAAAAAAATCAGCCACCGCTTTCAGTGACAAGCAGTACATGCCAGCTTAGAGGCAGCACACAAAAGAAAGAACACAGTAGACATCAGTGTATAACAGCTGAAAGTATATGGGAAGCTAACTGCTCTAACCCACTGTTAAGTTCTCTGGTGACCCATCTACTTGAGTTACATACTCCTGAGTTAGTCTATTTCTTTCAGCTGTTAAAGTAAGGCTAACTTTAGTGCAAACAATTAACTCTACTTTCTTATCAGGACTGATTTATTTGCCCAGTAAATGCAGCTTAAAAAAAAAAAAAACCCAAACCAGAAAAAAACGAAAATTAACACCAAAAAACAAACACACTAAAACCACACAATGCAGACAGCATCAGCAGGGAAAAATATGCCTTGAGTGCAACACTCACAGAATCACAGAATGTTAGA
>NW_010131997.1:351-2647 GCF_000699245.1 Pterocles gutturalis | reverse complement strand
TCCAATTTCCCCTGGAAATTGTTCCTGCCAATATTTTAATTTCATTTGGGCTGAGCAGGTGGAGCGGAGGCAGCGCATCCTGAGCAGATCATTTGTCTCCCGCTCCGGATCCCGGCGAGGGCCAGGGTGGGAGATGGTGCCGGCGGCTCCCCGCTGACGGGGGCGGGGGGCGGGGGGGGGTTTTTTCTGCCCGTCCCCTCTGCTTTCCCGTGTGCCTGCTGATGCCGGTCCTGCCGCTGCACCGTGTTTGTCTGGGGGGAAGAAACAAGGTCGCAATGAGATGGCGGGGCTGATGAATTGCTCAGGAAAGGCAAACTGGTACACGCAGCCCGCGCCTCCTCTGCGTATCTATTGCAAAGTGCCAACAGAAATCTGTCTCGGGAATTATTGCAGAGAGGGTAATTTCTGTTTCCCAGATGCTGTCATACATTAGCAGTGTCTGAAATGCCTCCAGTTGGTTACCAGTGGTGAGGAGCAGCCAGGGGCTGCCATGGATGAGAAGCACTAAAAGAAAATAAATTAGCCTCTTGCTCTCAGCCCTTCCCTCTGCTGCTGAGCCGCAAGTGACGAGCGGCTGTTGCTTAAGTAACGACCAGAATAATGAGGAGAACAAGATCCGCAAGGGAATATTAACTCAGAGAAACAACATTTTCTCCCCCTTTTGAAGTTTGTCCCCAGCAGCCCCTGTCCCAGCACGCAGGTGAGCTGTGTCCGGCCGGAGCCGGGAGTGCCGGGGTGCCGGGGGTGCTGGTGCAGCCCCACAGCATCCTCTGCCCATGCCTCCAGCACCGATGCTCTTCCTTTCCTTTCCCCGTGTCGATCCCATGCTGTCACCTGCAGCCAGGGACTTGCCACCGCTGCTGCTGGTCCCATGCGGTGCAGCACCGCTCCCACCCTCCACACCAAGCCTCGCGATGGGGAAGGAGCCCCAGGAGCCGCGAAAGAGCCGGATCGGACCCTGCAGCTGTACCGTGTGTTTTCAAGCGGGCTGCCCCAAATTAATGTAAGCAAGTCGCTGGAGCAGCCAGGAGCTCGTTAACGGCCACCTCTGAGCCCGGGGGTGCCTGCCGCTAACGAGCAGTGGGGCAGGAGCTGCTGCCGGGACCCACGGCTCTGCTGGGGGTCACTCACGGGGAGTTTCCAGGACTGGCAGCTGAGCTGACAAACATGGGAACCGCTTGTGAGCACCCAGGAGTGAACACGGAGATGAGGAACAGCGACATAGATCTGTCATGAGCAAATGTCTCATCCAGTCTGATTCCCGTCTAGGACAGGGACCGCTCTGGCTGTGGCAGCTGGCAGCTGGTGGGACTGGGTGCAGGGATGTGCCATTCCTTGGCCATTCATTTGCATCCACGAGCAGCATCCTGCTGGGACCGGCTGACGGGCAAACCCCCGCATCCTCCCAGCCGGGCACCTCCAACCCCTCCGGAGCCTCTGCGCTCGCTGTGGGTGCAGCTGGAGAGGAGGATGCGGATGGTGGGACCTGCCCCGGCTCTTGCACCGTCTGTCTACAAGGTGCTGCCGTTCTGCGCAGGAGACCGGGCACCCTGCGAGCACCTGGGATTGCAGTGGGGTGGCCCTGTCCCCAGCCCTCCCCACACCCTCAGCGACTCTCCCCTGTCGCCTCTGGTTCCTGGGGCTCTGCTTGTGGGTCCTGAACCCATTTCTCTGGAGAGAGCTCTCCGAAAGCCAGGTCCCTCAGAAACTGCTTCAAGCTCAGCACCCAAAGCCGCCAATTGCTCCTGAAAGCACGGGTACCCTGTGCCGCCTGCCTGGGGAATGGCCTAACCCCCGCTTGCTCCTTGGCGTTTCCTCATTATCAATAATCATCATTATGGTGTGAGCCGTTCTGCTCTGGGTGACAGTCACCACCCGCACCGTCACCGTGGGGGCTGGAAATGTCTGGGGGCACCCAGCACCCCGGTGACAGCCCCAGGGCGGAGAGGAACCTGCGGCCGCCCAGACCCTTCCTCTGCTCCGGCCAGAGCCACACGCATCGCGCCCGCCTGCCCTCCTGGCCAGTCCTGCCGGTGCTTGGTGTTTCCCGAAGCCAAGCGGGTGCGTTTGTCCGGTTCTTAAACAGAACGACCGGGTTTGAGCCCCGCTGTGTTGTAATGAGAATTTTAAAGAAGTTCATCCCTCTGATGCCGTAAACCAGGAGCGCTCCTGGGTTTCCGTTCCTTGTTCCTTTCTCTCCTCCGGCTGGCTGAGTCATCGGAACGCTGCCCTCGCTTCCTGCTCCGTGCCTGCATCCACTCACGGCCGTACGGGGGTGCGATGTTGCGAACGGCCT
>NW_010131997.1:0-311 GCF_000699245.1 Pterocles gutturalis | reverse complement strand
TGGCGGGTGAGTCCTGTTCCCCCCCGCCGCTATCCCCAGAGGATGTGTGCTCACTGAATGTGTCATCGCAGGGAAAAGGAGGCATTCTGCGGAAAAAAGGCTTCAAAACAAACCTAAACGGGGCTTTATGTTTTCTTTGTCTTCTTTCCCTCCAACACCCTTTTCTGTCCACCCCACATGTCTCTGCAACGGGGAAGAACTCATTTCACTGAGCTCTCCCCAAGGAAATACCAGGCTGTCACCACCTAGAACATCCCGGTGAACCCATGGAGCGGTGGGTGTCGCAGGGCTGTGCCCCCACCTCCGCGTGC
>NW_010131996.1:0-1332 GCF_000699245.1 Pterocles gutturalis | reverse complement strand
TGCATAAAAAAAGTAATATCCATAAACACATTCTACTGATACTGATTTTCTCATAAGGCTAATGTATCTCATATGTCTGTAGTGAAAGAGGAAAAGGTTCAGAGAAATAGTCATCTTGCCCTGATCTTTCTTAGGTCAGCATTTGGCATTGGAGATGTCAAGGAAAGATAAACCATATATTATAGGCCTTAGTAGAAGCAAATTAAATGTGCTCAGGATGAGGTTTGTCAAGGTGGAGAGTACCAGCTGTGTTCTGACTTCAAAAAATATTCTGTTTTAGCACTGAGTATACTATACTCTCAAACATAATACAGATAGACACTCACCTGTTAACATAAAATATCAATGACATTTTTCTCCTACAAATCTGGTGCCTAATTTTATAGTATCACATCTCTTTCCTGCCTAAAATGTCAGTTCTATTTAAGTAAGTGGATGAGTACCAGCTGTGTTCTGACTTCAAAAAATATTCTGTTTTAGCACTGAGTATACTATACTCTCAAACATAATACAGATAGACACTCACCTGTTAACATAAAATATCAATGACATTTTTCTCCTACAAATCTGGTGCCTAATTTTATAGTATCACATCTCTTTCCTGCCTAAAATGTCAGTTCTATTTAAGTAAGTGGATTATTCCTAATGAAACTAGAGTTTGCAAAGAATCCTGCATGGTTTTTTACTGTTCCAAAAAGGAAGACGAAAGAAGAACCATTTGTGCTGAAGGATGTCCAGATGGAATGAATCTTTTGCAAAGACAAGGATTTCCACGACATCCATTTAGAATATACCTCGTAGTCTCTGGGAGTGTTTACATCTGAAAATAATTCTACTGGATGTAAGCTGGGCTTACATATATCTAGGCAAAACACACCTCCTAAATTTAGAAAGTTTTCCAAAGTTATCTATGCATTATGTATATGCTATGGAAGTGAAAATGTCAGTGACTTCTTAATGGCTGATTTAAGTGGAATTCATTTTAAGGGAGAAGCAGGAGCAAAGAGTGTAATGGAAGTTGGAAGTCAGGCTAAGTGACTGTAGGACTAAAGGAGCTGTAGGCTACTGATTACTTTTTTGCTTTGAAAATCTTACGGCCACTAATAGGATACCAAAGTGCTTCCTTAAATTTAGAAGAACAGGAGCTGTGGAAACAGAACTACTCCATCAATCATAAACATAATTAACATGTTTTGTAACCTACTTGAATCCTTAAATATGGGAAGTCTTTTCAGACCACCCTTGTTTTTGTATGATCATTTAAAAACATGCCATGCTGAGCCCCAGGTGAGTCAGTACGGGCAATTACATGAGACAGAGCACTTGCCAACC
>NW_010131995.1:3038-3265 GCF_000699245.1 Pterocles gutturalis | reverse complement strand
AACAGGGCTACAGTCCCCTGACAACTGCTCAGCTCCAGCGTGGGGCTTCTAGTTCCTGTGTGGGGTCCTCCACAGCTGCATCTTTCTTCACCACGTGGCAGTGGAAATACTGAGAGTGTTCCATTTCATAATCCCGACTCAGTACCTGCATGGCCATCTCCTCCAGCATCTTCCTTCTCTCTCCGCCTTCAGGTCTTCATCGGCTCCCCGGACAAACGGCTCTCACG
>NW_010131995.1:355-2834 GCF_000699245.1 Pterocles gutturalis | reverse complement strand
GGTGGTACTCCTTCCCCCACTCCCCCTCCCGGTTACCAAACACTTGGTGGGGGGGACAGGAGGTGAGCCCTTAACAGTCACTTAAAAAAAGGAGCCACACTGTAACCCCTCCCTTGCCACCAGCAGCAGACTGGAAGGGGGAACTCTTAGCAGCTGCTTAAGGAGCCATTATGCCCCTCCCTGCTACCAGACAAAATCCCCCACACAAAACCATATCATCTATATGTTGTTTTCTGATCATGACAAACACATTTCCAGAAAAAGTAAAAGAGTTGGACTATGATACAGAATGAGTAGGAAGAAATGCAAGTGAAATTTACCAAATACCTACGTAAATTAGAATTAATGCATTGAACAGATTCAGTTTAACAAGAGTGGGCTGATTTGAGAAAGTGCTTATGATTTGAATGTAAATTTTTGAGGACAGAGAAATAACATAGAAGCATTCAGAGACTGTTTTTGTACACATCATAACATCTTAACTCATTACTAAATTATTACAGGAAGAGGTTTCCATACATTGCCTGCACTCAGCTGTCTGTCTAGGTGTATGACTTTTTTTTTTTGGTAACTGAAGGATAAACTATTTAAAATACATTTGCTTTTACTGTGGGGTTAAGGGAAAGCTGCTTTGAGCTTCCTGTATCAAGATCCATGGCCATTTCACATTTTTGGCCTAAAGAAATTTTTCAAAGAGGATAATAGTCAATGGTAAGATCTCCATTAACTTATCTGTTTTTAAGTAATTCACTTAAGTAAGGCATATTGAAAGCATTGCACAATCAGTTTCAAGAACAGTTTGTCAACCCTCGATGATAAGAATGGGAAACTAAGAAAAGGAGCCTGAAAATCTTTACTCGTAATACAGGAAGTCTTTGAATATTAAACAATGAAATGGCTACACTTGAGTCATCTTAATGGTATCACATCCTGATATGTTCCATTAGAACCATTACAAATTTTAGGAGCTGACAGCTTGAAAATCTTATTGGGGGGAAGAAGTGCAGTTGAGACAGATGAAACACCGAGAGACTTCAGGACAGAGTCATGAGAAAAAGAAAAGCTCTGTATCTTTTGAGGGTTGTAAAACATTTTTGTTGTTTTCTGTTCTCCCAAGCATCATGTACAAATGGTTTGAGAATGAATACAAAGAGTGATTCATATTGAGCTCAGTGAACAGCAATATGATTGCAGAAGAGGCAAACACTAAAGGAAATTTCTACAGGCAATGTAAGCCCAGAGCAGGACAAAGGTATTCATAGTTTGCAAAGAGGGTGAGGACAGTGCAGGACAGGGAGTAACAACTCAAAGCACCTGGTTCTAGGTTCCATAAGAAATTCTGAATTCCATTAAATCAGTCACAAAGCCTCCCAGGATTCCCAAGACTTCCTTGCTTTGCTCATTTGCTTGCTTTACTGGGCATCCATTTGTGTACTGGGGCAATGCTCATGTAGTTGTTTCTAAATGCTTTCTCCTAATCCTTTTGCCTCTTCCCTGATTAGAAACCCATTTATTCATGTTTTCCAATGCCAAAGTGTGCTTTTTTTTTTTTTTTTTTTTTTTAATGAGAAAGTGTTTAACCAGTATGCTTACCTGATGAGCCCACAGGTTTTCCTGATAGCTGTTAGCATAGACCTCAGAGAAGCTGTCAAACTCCAGCTGGGTTGCTTGAAGTGACAACAATCTATATGTCTAGTTAATGTAATTTTGATGTTATATTTTAAATGCAATTAACATTCATTCTGAAGAAATATTCAAGCAGATACGTTTCAGTTGCAATAATTTTCTGTTTGTCCATGCATATATAGAACAAATTTATTTCACAGTTTTTTCCAACATTTCTACTCAATTATTCTGTATAAATATTAATATACTCCTACATACATGACTAAGGAAATTATGTGTTAATACCAAGAAATTACACTAATGAGGTAACAGTTCAGAAGAAAGGGTTAAAAACATCTGTACTATGTATTTTTATAGCCCATTTTCAAAAATTTTGAAAATGGCAATAAACCCAGCTTTTGGTACACTGCTGTGACCACCCTAGCTGTTTAAATGTTTTGACCACATTGAACTTGGAGTTCAACTCTGGAGTAGATCAAAATGCTGGAGAAGTTTCAATATCAAAACTTGGCTGGCAATGTCCTGAGTGCTGCAACCTCAAAACCTGTGCCATCAGTTGCTCACGGCTGCCGAAAAGGACTACTCTTTTGTTGCAGGTGGCTAGTGGTTTTTGTTGTGCTTTAGGGACTCCTTTTTAGGAACAAGAACAAAATGCTGCTTATCGCTAGTTATCGGATAGCACCAGCGCCGGAAAGCATCTTCTCGCCCTGAGCCCTGGTCCTTCGCTGGTCATCCTCTCTGAAGGTGTCTCCACCTCACTCCCGCACACCCCCGCCCCTTGTCGCTCCCCCCACACATGTCCTTTCTGACACACAGCAGCCCCTTGGATTACTGCCACAGGATGGGCTCGGGT
>NW_010131995.1:0-322 GCF_000699245.1 Pterocles gutturalis | reverse complement strand
CTTCTTTTTTCCTTTCCTTCCTTTCCTAGGCTCCGCTTGCCTTAGCACACACCCTCCCGAGGGCTTTGCCTGGATCATTTATTTATCTTGTGCGCATTAAGAAACCACCATTAGGCTTTGGTGGGAGGCGCCTTACTTTCTGCGCGCTAGCCTGCCTCCCCTGCGCTGCGATAGGAATACACAATTGAACAGACGCTGCAAGCTTGGCAGGAGCTGCTTTCTGCGTGCCTATTTCTTTCCCGGATCCGTATTTTTGCCGACTGGGTCATTGCCGTCCCCCCTTCAGGGTTTCATCTTAATTTTTTTTGTGTGTCTGTGTGGA
>NW_010131994.1:26644-28080 GCF_000699245.1 Pterocles gutturalis | reverse complement strand
GGGCCGTGTGGGCGCTTCGGGGCCGCCGTGACCCGGGGACTTTCTGCTTCCAGTCCCTGGCTGGGGGGAGCGCCCGATGCAGGGGCCAGCATGTCCCATCCCCACGCGAGAGGGCTCGGTCCCGTGGGAGGTGGCAGGGACTGGCCAGGCAGTGCGGGGGGCTTGGACCTGGGGCACGGGCAGCCTCCACCGAATAGCTGGGTGATGGGGAAAGGGGAAGGCAAAGGCACTGGAGGGCAGCCGGGCTGGGCACCCCTGGACTGGGCAGTGGTAGTGGCACGGGGGAGTCCTGGCACATGGGGCATGTCACCCGCATGTGCTCTGTGTGCACACGTGCATTGTACAAATGCACATAGATGTGCATTGCACGCTTTCAGGCATGTGTACAGCACTCGCCAGCACTGCATAGACTCTGTACACATGTATGTATGCTGCACACGCATGTGGTTGCACCACATATGTGCTGCTCACATAAATATGCTGGATATGTTGCCTACACATACCACAAATGTAGAGATGCTGCAGACACCACATGCATCTGGGCTGTACACACCCCACAAATACATTACACATGCGCACTTAACAGCACCTATATATGTTACAGAACATGCACCAGCAGCACATATATGCTACACGCACAGTGTCACCATATATACACATTGCATACACACACACGTGCTGCTCACACGTACTGTATGTACAGACATACACATTGCATGCATTGCATATACATACACACGTGTGTGCTGCATATCCATGCACAGACACTGCACACACATACATATAAATATATAAAAATTGTACCATGCACACACACAAATGTATTTACAATCGGGCAGTGGGGACCTGCCCCGTGTTTTGCTGTTTTGGCCTGGCCACAAAAGTCTGAGGGGATCCCACTGGGGCTGGGATCTTGTACTTCACTGCAGCCCTCAAACCCCAGCCCAGTTGGGGCCCTGCAGCGGACAGCACATCCCCCTCGCCTCTGCACCCAAGGGGGACACATCCCCATGCTTCACCCCCAGCCCGGCCAGGTGACGCTGGGGCCAACCCCTGCTCTTGCTCCAGTTATTCCCAGCGAGGACAGCCTGGGCACGGCGGTGGCGATCACGGCGCGGCGGGGCAGGAAGGGGCTTTGGGCCGGAGGTATGTTAGCGATTAACGGCGCTTTGCAGCGATTCATCTTGCAGCGGAGGGTGGAAACGTTGGAGGGTTGTTTGCAGGCGCTTGTATTAATCATCCGGGCTAACACACCATTAACGTCCTCCTGCATTTTAAAGATGACAAATTTTATTTGACTTCTCTCAATCACGGTTCCCGGGCGGATTCGGGAGCCACTTAAATGCCTCGGATTTTCCATCGTTAGCTGTTACAAGGCAAGTTGCAAAGGCAGGAGGCCGGGGGGGGCTGGGGCAGGGTGCAAGCGGGTCTCCAGT
>NW_010131994.1:25631-26572 GCF_000699245.1 Pterocles gutturalis | reverse complement strand
GCTGCAAAGCCCCCCCTTCCCCACCCCCTTTAAACAAGCGCCCTGCAAACATTTGCTAGTGATTACCCTCCCGTTAGAGTCAGGCCTTGGGTAGGGCGTCGTGGCCCAGATTTTCTCCAAGATGCCGGTGTTTGGGTGGGATCTCTGAGCCCAGCTTGGAGCCAGCGGGAGCCAGTGACCATCGGGGAGACGTTCAGGGGTCCCACTTCATGCCTCACTCCCTCCATCCCGGCACAGCATCACCCTGCTCCCTCCTGAAAACCAGCCAGGCTCCCCGACGAGCCTCTCCCCAACCCAGTAAAAGCTCTGATCCAGCAAACCGCCAGGCTGGGGTCTGTGCCACCCAGCCCCATCCCTGAAAAACATTCCCCCCAAAAAATTGCTTCCATCCCCATAGTCCTGCATTGCACAGCCCACTCACGGCCATGTCCATTTTGGAGCTGTCACCTCGAGCCATGCACCAGAGCCACCTCCAGCCGCCCAGCCAGGTAAGCCCAGCCCAAGCCCGGGCGTTATCCTGCTTTATCCCCCCCCACTGGAGGTCCCTGGACCCAGCTCGGTTTGAAAGTGCTCAGCTGAGCAAATAGTGGGACCGACGGGTTGATTTTCCTTTGGAAAATCGTTCTAATCTTTCGTGTTTTAATAAAATAGTAAAACCGGAGCCCTTTTCATGCCGACACCTTCTAAATCAAACCAGACTGCCTTTGTCATGGCGTCCAAATTTAGCACTTCTCAAACTTTCGGTGAGTTTCTTTAATTTCGTCTCCCCACTTGCGCAGGAGAGGAACGCCGAGCGGTTCGGATTAGGTGATTTATGGCTGGCATGGCAGGAGGAACCACATTTCTCTCCACCTGTTTTCCTTCAAATCCTTCCCAGAGAAAGATTTCCTGCCCTCACGGCCTGGCGATGGCGAGGGGGGGAAGTGCTGCTTGTTGGGGTT
>NW_010131994.1:25133-25597 GCF_000699245.1 Pterocles gutturalis | reverse complement strand
ACCTCAACCCCAGAAGGAGCCACCCAGCTCCGCACCCATCCCCTGCCCCAGCACAGGGGCTGCGGTTTTGGCCCCGGCCCCTCGGCTGCCTCCTTATCAGTGCCCGGCGAGCGGCAGCCCGGGGTGTCCTGTGACTTTGACGCCAGCTCTGCTCCCCCCACTCCAGCTCCCTTATCTAAATAGGAGCGTAAATCAGGGCCTTGGCAGATGCCCTGGCAGGACAGGGACTCCATAAAAAGGGGCTCTGCTCCAGCTCTGTTTACATTGCAGCCCTGTAAAATATTCCCCTTGTCTTCTCTGCTAGTGTCTCCCTGCAGCATCCCAGCACCATCCTGCGCCCACTTCCCCCCTGCCCCAGGCTCTGCCACAGCCCTGGGGGCCAGCCAGGAAGGTCCCAACACCCCGTGGACCCCTCCCATCTCCCCCCATCAGGTTGTGCCCCCAGGTACCTCTGCACTCAGCCG
>NW_010131994.1:23447-25112 GCF_000699245.1 Pterocles gutturalis | reverse complement strand
AGCCGAGAGCCACAGAGGCACAGAGCGGGGCTGGGCCAGCTCCCCCGGGCAGCTGGGTTGTGTCTAAAGGTGCCCCTGGGTATTTATAGCACTCGCCCGAAATAATGCAATAATAATCACTCAGCACCTTCCTAACAGTTCTGCTCCTGGAGGCCTGGGGGGGAACGGTTGCAAAATGCTTTGGGAAACTGAGGCACAAGCAGAGTGCTTCAGGTTTAGGTGCGTGGGGCTGGGGGGATTACTTTCCTCCCAGTGACGCAAGGAGGGAGAGAACCTGCAGAAGTGAATGAAATCAAGTCAGTTTGATTGGCAATGAAACCAGCCTGGGGTCACGGCCAAGGATGGGCTACGAGTGCCATAGCTGTCACAGCCCACGCAGGGCATCCCTCCTCCCTGGAGGGTTTGTCACACACTTTGCTGTGCCAGCACGGGGCTTGTAAGGGTGGGGGGAGCACTGGGATGCTGGGGAGCTCACGCGTACCTGCTCTGCACACTGCCCGCATCCACCAAACTACATCCCTGGGCTGCTTGACCCTGCAACAACATCACCCAGGCAACTCCACGACATCAGGCCAGTGGAGTCCAGGCTGTCAGAGCCCCATCAAAGGAGCAGGGGAATTGGGGGTGATCGGGGCACCCGCCATAGTGAGGGCTGTGCCGAGCCCAGGTTCTCCTGTTCTCAACAGCAATCCGTGGCATCTCTTCTGTATACACACCTCCCGCGCTGCCCCTCCGGTGACATAAAGGATGACTGCAACCATTGCCTCTCGAGAAATACAATCTATTTATGGCCAAGCAGCCACTGCCCTGCCTGGATAAATCAAAAGGAAAACAAAGCTTTATGGAAAAAAGATTATTAAATTTTCCATGTGCTCCTGAAAGGATGCGCCAGGCACTCGCTGTTTATTTTTTGTCCTCTCTCCTTGCTCATACTGTAAATGACATTGTGTTTACAAAAGTTTTTATGTCATCAGAGCAAAGTCACAGCTCAGCTTCCTCTCCTGTGTATTTTATGTAGATGGATGTGTCTGCGAGGAACATTCAAACTAAACAGAGCGCCGGTTTATAGGAAAATGTATTTATTTGAAAAATCGTAACTCACAATTTCGGCAAAACCGGGCTCCACATTTATTGCTGCTAATGGGGTGTGGCGGCCATAAATTAACCTGGAAAATTGCTGCGGCCGTATCAACAACGGCTCATTGTGCTGACGGAGCAGAGCGGAGCAGCCGCTCCCCAAAGACGGCTCATGTCAATTTTGCAATTAGCTTTGGATGCAAACAATAGGCAAAGGGAAGGTAACGGCAGCCTTGCAGCTCACTGCTGGAACCAGCCCCAAAATCACTGCTCCAAGCTGGTGTGGGTGCCCTGAGTCTTACTTAAAGCAGTGCTGTTCCCCCATCTGATTGCCATGGAAACCAGCGGAAAGAGGGTCTACCTGCCATCAAGGGAATTTTCTGTTTATATTATATTACCCATCATGGGCATGCAATTGGAGATAATGGAAAAAATGAGTCCATGAGCTCCGACAGGCATCCTGGGTGACTCACATGCATGGAGATCCCATCCGCTTGTTCCCCAGTTCACCTCCCTTAATCCAGAAGAAACTTTTGCAGTGAAGCAGGAGTGATGCTTCTGCCCTAAATCCTCTTCTTTCCCCACTCA
>NW_010131994.1:11861-23354 GCF_000699245.1 Pterocles gutturalis | reverse complement strand
GGGGGCAGGGGCTGGGTGCTGACCCGCGGTGGCACCTCTCCGCTTGCGGGGGGGAAGCGGAGAAGAGCTCCCAACTGATGCAGGTCCCTGATGAAAACCAGTGCCTTCCCCTCCTCTGTCCACTTTCCACTCCTGAAGCAAATTTACAAGGGCTCTAAAATGTCCCGCTGCAGGGCATCGGCCAACTGCTAATGGCTGGGGATTGGGAAAGACATTTCCTCCGTGCGAGAAGGATTGCATAAGCACTTATTAAGGCAGCTCCTGACGTCTTCGTCTAAAGCATCTGGTTTGGGGAATGGCTGGAGACAAACGCTGGATCTGGATGGGGTAGAGCTGGGCTCCCTGCCGCCAGCTTTCCCCTCGTCCCAACACAGGTGCGGGTTCAGGGCACCTTGTACGCACCGGTGGGGGAAAGGGAGGTGGGTCATGACGTGAGACGTGTCTCTGTCCCTCTCCCTCTGCTCTCCATCTGGTGCTGGTGGTGTCACCGCAGGGACTCACCTTCACGACTTTCGCTCCGTTGGCTCTTGCTTTGCGATGTGCGACAGGAGGAGGAACATTGTGAGCTCAGGGACCCCTCCCACCCCAGGTACCCCAGGTGCCACCATGCCCCTGTCCCCAGTCACACCACTGTCCTTGACAGAGGGGCTTTCCTCCTGTCCCGTTGGCACTGTGCCTGGCGCAGGGACTGATTGGACTCATTGGCTGGGCTCCTCCTGACCCCCACCGTGTTTGTGTGACGTTGCAGGTAGTTGGCTTTGTGGTGGGAGAAGGCTGGTGGCAGTGGCCCAGGCCACCGAAATAGGCAGGGACGCTCTAACAGGGATGCTCAGGGCATTGTGCCGGCACCAGGGAGCAGCTGGAGTTGGGGAGTAGCTTCCTGCCCACCTTTCCCTGTGCTGAGACCAATTCCCAGTATCCATACTTCCCACTCGCCTCTCTGTGCAGATCCACCTGGGTTTTTAATTAATTTTGTCTCTGTTTTTCAGGGTAATTCCAGTTCTTGTTGCACACTGCCTCGTGCTGGGTCCAGATACGCCCTGCCAGAGCTGCCAGCGGAGGAGGATAAGGACAATTTGTGGTGCCTTATTATCCAGGTTATCCTCACTTCTCCCAAAATCCCAGGGCTTCTCTCTCCCTGGGTGCAGGAGTTACTGCTCCTCTCCCAGGGGACCACAGGGGCTGGTTTTCCCCCAGTTCCCTCCCGCCGCATCCCAAGAGGTCTGTGCAGCCACTGGGCCAGTCGTTGGGTTACGGCAAGAGTTGCAAGGTGTTTTTCTCGAGGTTGGGTTCATTTTCTGCAGATTGGGATGGTTTTAAAAATTAACAAGCATCTGTTAAAATTTTTTCTGCAACAGAAAATTATTTGGGGGCTGGGGGTTTTAAATAATTTTAGTGCCTTTTTCCATCGTTTTTTCCCCCATTTTATAAATGGGAGGTGGCAGAAGCAGGAGTGCAGCTGGGATCAGACCGGGGCTGCAAATACTTTCCTTTTTAGGATGCAAGTTTGGGGGGAGGAGATGGTGATGAGCTGGGGGGTCAGCTATTTGTGTTCCTTCCTTGGGTTTTGCTTTACACACACCCCAAGAAAAAACGGGGGGAAGAAAGAAAAATCTGGAGATCCACAAGACAGCTGTTTCTTTAGTTAAAACAACATTTTTGCACGCAAAGTCACTGCCAGCCACGGGCCGTATCCAGCCCTCCAGCTCTCCGCACCAGGTTTTATTAGCACAACCCATGCAGGGCCATGTTGTATGGAGGAGATGGTATGAGACCCTGCCAGGGTGCTCACCTGTGCAATTAGGCAAAAATTATTACTCATAGATTTGCACAAACCTGCCAGTTTATAAGGGGACCTGCAATTCTTCTGGATGGGTGTTCTTCCTTGCCATAGCTTTCCAGGAGGAAGCTGTCTTGGCCTCATCTGCTCTCTGTGATGCCAATAGCTCAGGATGGAGGGTCTTGAGCCCCCGATGCTGCATCCTCAGCATCCTGAGAGTTGCTGCACCCCCCTTTCCTCAGGAGGAGACAGGGGGAAGCGGCCAGGCTGCTGTGAAACTGCCATTTTAGAAGGTGGTGGTTGTTTTCTTGAGCCGAAAGGGCAAGAAACCTCATGTCTAAAGATGACAGGCTTAATTTGCAGTGTCATTAACCAGAGCCGAAACCCTAGATGGGCTGGGTCTCCCGCGTGCTTGCTTCCTGCGCTGCAGCTGATCTTTCTCTGATTCTGACAGATAAAGGCCTTTGCGGGTGCATTTCCCTCACTCAGACCTTGTTTTTCTTTGCATGGATGTTATTAGTATATGGGATGAGGAAGTAATTTCTCCCCCTCTCGCTCACATGGATCCCCCGTAATGCACTGGCTCCCCAGCACCCTTGTGCTCCCCCATGTCTGTGCAGCGGGTTCAGCTGAGCACAAAGCACAATCCTTGGGAAACATCCCTTCTCACCAGGAGAAAACCTCCCATTTCTGAGCTGGCCACAGCCTTGATATCTCCTGGAAATAAGTCCCAGGATCTGACCCAGGGGTTGTGGGATGAGGCTGGTGCAAGATGCAGGTGGGCAACGGGACCAGGAAGACCCACAAAAGCCCAGTAACCACCCATCTGTTGGTCCCAGCTGCATTTCCAAACCCCATTCCCAGTGAAAAGCAGCTGCTGAGACCCAAATGTGATGGATGTGGAGAGCAGCCCCTGGCCAAGCGAGCTGGGCTGCAGTGTTTGGCTGTGCCAGTGACTCTGCTGGGCTTGTGGTCACTGGCACCAAAGCACAAACAGTTTTTTTTGATGAACATGGTTGCTCTGGGCTCTGAGCAGCCCCTGCTGTAGTGAGGAGAGAGCTGGAGGCAAAGGGGCTCACCCAAAGCTTGCTGGCAAGCAAGCATTGGGGTTGAGTGTGCCGCCTGCCTATCCCGCGCAAGCCGGCTGGGTCAGAGCACAGTAGGAAAAAATACCGCAATAGGCAAAGCATCTCCCATTTGCCCCTAAGCTCCAGCTCTTCCTGTGCTGATAATGAGCCTAGTAAATCTCCCTGCAGCAGTGAGACTTTTTTTTCCCCTCTCCTGCCCTTGCGGCAGTGCCTTGTCAGCCAGGGCTGGCTGCAGGGCTGCCCTCCTCCCCCCTCTGCGGGGAAACACCCCAAAGGAGTGCAGCCCCCCAAAGCAGTGCAGCCCCCCAGCATCCCAGCAGGCTCCGGAGACCCCGAGCCCTGCCCTGCAGTATGGGAAGGCAGCTGGGTGCAGGCAGGAGCTGTCTACTCTTTAATTGTCCTCCCAGAACCCTGTGGCCAAGCCACTTGCTGGTATCTCGTGCCATCGCGGCGGGTGCTGGCTGACTCAGGGGAGATGCAGACTGATACAGCCCCTCCGCCCTGCAGCAACAGGGATGCAGGGCAAGAGCAGGGGAGGAAAAACCAGAGTATATGTGTCCAAAACCTCCCTTGCCTTAGTGTTTTGGCTGAAATGGGGAGCTTGGGCAGTGAGCAGGGTCTTATCGGTGGGCTGTTGCTCAGCCCTGGGCTATAAGAGCCCCAGCCACCTGCTAGATGTGGCTGGATGCATGGTGGTGACCTGGGAGAGCTTGAGCCTGCTCAAACCCAGGCAGGATGCAATGTCGCTGCTCTGAAAAAGCAGCTCTGCATGTGCTCAGCAGCAGGATGGGGTTTTCTCAATTTGGGAGTCAGGGTGGGACCACAGGGCTAATCATTTCCCGTGCAGGAGATGGCCACAAAGCCACCTCCCAATTGCTCTCTCATGAGTGACAAAGAGCCAGGACCCCTTTTTCATCCCACCACGCTGCTGTCCCCTCCCCACAGCCAGGCCCCTACCCACAATAAATATCACTGTGCCATGGTTGGGCTGCTGCCCCATCAGGACCTTCCTCCCTCCCACACCAGCAAATGCTGTTGGTTTTCCTCTTCCTCTCCCAAATCCCTCATAAATTTCCCGTTGCCAGCTCCACCAGCGCCATGTTCCCATTAAACCTTGTAGGCTGATTGCATCTGTCAGTGTCACTGTCTGGGGCTGGAATGTGTCACCCTGCTCCAGAGGAGTCATTTATTCAGCCATAGCAGAGCATTTCAGGACAAAGCACTGGATTAGATCATGGTGGGACAGTTTTCCTGCGGTGGCAAGCGCCGATCCATCTCGTGCGGCAGGAGGGAAGCGCCGCTGCTGGATTCTTTCCTATTTATTTTTCCTAAACACAGGGCTGAGGAGTGCAAGAGTCACCTACCAGCAGGATCCTACACTTTGCTGAAGCATCCTAAGGAAAGGAAGTTTGCTTTTAAAAGTCTACAAAACCTTTGAGTCTGGAGCAGACATTTTTTACCACCCTTCCTGTCATGTCTCACTGCTTCTGTAAGGACTCTCGGGGTGCCCAGCTGGTGGCAGGGGTGGCCCCACAGCTGGGTGTCTTCAGGGACCCTACCATGGGGTGGCAAGGGCTGGGGCTTGTAGGGACTGGGATGTCTGTGGTGGTGGAGGAAACACGTACAACTGTGTCCCAGCACAGCCCCGTGTCCCTGCAGGAGTGTGGGCAGGGAAGCGGTGGTGGTGACAGCAGGGAGCATCCAGCCGTGATGTGCCCCTGCCCACAGCACACACAGCAGTTCCCTAATGCTGAGGAGGAGACTCTCTTGTAGGTGTTAGATGTGATAATCAGGTGTTCAGGGTTAAAGCATAAAATGAAATCAGGTGCCTGTGCTCATTACCCCTGTAAGCTGTATGCAGGAACCCTGGGTGCTGGGAAATACTCTGACAGTGACATCCCCCATCCCTGCCTGGCAGGACATCACCCCATAATGATAGGGATATGTGGTTGAGGGGCATGGAGCGATGGAGATGAGAAGCCAAGGGGACACCGCGTGGACAGACACTCTTCCGCACTGGCTGTGTAGGAGCAAGACATCCTCAGGGCAGCAATGAAGGATGCAGCTGCCTGCCTTGGGGATATGTGCCCTCAGGTGGTGCCATGCCACTGGTAATGGGTTTCCTGTTGCTTTTTCCCAGCTACCTGTGCTGGTGTCCTTTGGGGGGGGCTCAGGTATGCTGAAAGTGTCTCCTTGGGGTGCTGCCCGGTGACCTGCACATGGTAGGGGTGGAAGAGACAGTCAGTCTGTATTGCTTTGTTTATAAGAACATATTTGCAGTGATTGATGTCCAAGCTGGGGAAGTATGCTTGCAAGTGAGACTTTAAAACATGAATCAAACAATGTTTGGAATACGTACGCTGCTCTGTCAAACATTTCTCGGCGTTTGGAGTCTGCAGAGCCTGCGCGTCCAGAGGTACCAGTGCCTGTGCGGAGGTGTCTGGAGGGAAAGCATCCGCCCCGCTGCGAGGGTGAGTGTGGGCATCCTTCAGCTTCAGCATCCCCTCTCTGCACTGAGAGGCGGCTCGGGATGGATCAGGGTCTGCACCCGCAGCCATTCTGCTGAGGGGTGTGTGTGGAGGTGTCCCATTAAGCCCTGTCCATCACAGGACATTCCTTTACGCGACGCTCCTTATTGCCAAATCGTCCCCCGGGACTGCCGAGGAATGAAAGCAGCCCTGGAGGACAGAGTCAGCTTTCAGGCTTCCTTCCCCTCCAGATAACCCTATTGCATGTGGAGAGAAGAAAGGTCTGGAAGGGGTGGGTTGTATCCAGATGTTCACCAAGTGCATTAAGACCCTCAGCCAGAGGAGCACATGCTTCAGGTTAAGCCCCTGAGCAGTCCCAGCTGCAGCAGTATTAATGAAGTCGTCAGTTAATTGCTTGCTGAATGGTCTCCTTGTTAAGGGCTGGAGTGGTTTATAGGGGACAGGGAATCTTCTCAGAATCTTCTCTTTGTGTGTCCTGCTCAGAAAGTCCTGCGTGGGCATCCCTCTGTGCTAGCATCACTGCTGCTGCGTTGCCTCCTTTGCCCATGGAGCAACACGGGTTTCTCAGCTCAGAGAGCCACCCACAACCATCATGCAGGGGTCGTGGGTACAGCCCTGCATTTTCTGGAGCTCTACTTTTTCCTCCATTTGTAGGGACGTTACAGCTTCCCATCACCCATGGGGTGGGGCTGGACGTGGCTCATCTCAGGAGATCCAGCTATTGAAGTCACTGCCAGCTGTTGGGATACCACTGCTCCAGCCACCCCATCCCACCTTCTCCAGGTCCCAGGGGACACCTCATCCTGCCAGCCACCACCTCACCCCAACAGAGAGGATCCAGTCCTACCAGCTGAGCTGAGCAATGCCCACGGCCTTGGGGACATGCAGCTGTGGCCCAATGGTGCCAGACAATGTGCCACATTCCAAGAGGAGCATCCTTGTGCCTGTGAGATGTCCTGGTGAGCAGATACCCAGGGTGATGCCAAAACTACCTCCTGGGAAAGGAATCGGTCACAGACAACCTCAGGGGCACGGGTGCTAGCTGGCTGCTGTTCACTGGCCAAAGATGACATTTTCAGCACTGGACTGGGTGAAGGCATTTGGGACTGAGAGGGACACCAGGAACTGGGCATCCCACCAGGATGAGCAGACATGCCTCCTCTGGGCTCTCTGCCTGCTGCTGCCTGCAGGGACAGCAGACCTGCCCATTTTGTCCCTCTACTCAGACATTATTTATTTATTTTCCCCAAGAACCCCATTATAAAGATATTTTTCAATCGGGGAAAAGCAGAAGGACCTCTGTTCCTCCACCCAAGTGCACCGCCCTTGTGCAAAGTCCGCACGGAAAACTCATCCCGTGAGCAGATCCCTGGCTCTCGCAGGTCCGCTGTCATTGCCTTTTAGCACAAGGGAGATTTATTCCCTCCACGGGTATTTTTAAAAGGTATTTTCTTTATAGCTGGGCTTCTCCCGCTTAGGCGAGATTAGGAGATCGTATTTCACGACTTCTCGTGGATCCCCTTCCTGAAGCTCTAATGAACTATGGATGAGTGACTGCGGTAATCCAGTCTGCGCAGGAGCTCGTTAGAGTCGCCAGGTCCGTTATAATAACTAGCTACATCTGATCAGATTACTGCTTTAAATCGCTGATTCCGCTGGTGTATGAGAGCCGGCTCTTACCCCAGCTCAGGCAGCAGGAGCTCTGCTCCGGGCTCGGTGAGTGCCAAAGTCTCACCTTGTACGCTGCTAACGAGGGACAGTTTGATTAACTCCCATTGCAGAAAGGCCACGGGACTTCCCTTCGCTGCTTTGCTCGGCTGACCGTGGCCGGAGCAGGCGGCGTTGCATCCCACTGGAGGCACTGGGTGTGCAACTGGGGCCATTTCCCTGTTATAAACAGAGATTTTGGGAAAAGGCTGGCAAGTGGCTGCCTGTCCTGCACTCGCCACCCCCATGAGCCCACGGCCCCCACCGTGGCATCGTGCCCTTGCCATGGCAGCAGGGCATGGATAGAGCCCAGCCCCAGTAAAACGGGCTGCAGCCTTGCCAGCAGCGGGGTCTGCTCTCCCAGCCTGCACCGAGGTGGTCATCCTGACCCCTGCCCACATCCCTTCCTTATTGAAAGCAGAAGCTGGCAGCCCTGCAAATTTCCAGAGAGTGGGGAAAAAAAAAAGACAAAAAAAGGCCAGATCCATCTGCAAATACGCAGGCAGAAATGTTTCTTTGTCTTGGGAAGTGTCAGCAAAAGAAATTCCCTTTGAGGATAGGTTTGTGTTTGCAAGACTTCAAACCGCTCATCTGGACAATAACAGCTTCTGTCTGAGGGAGTCAGGCTGTGAGGTGCCGGCCCAGCCTGCAGAATTAGCCGTTAGGACAGTAATTAGGGCTCTGGTGCTGATAAGGGCGCAGACCCCAACCACCTTCTGCTCTGCTCATGCCAGAGCGGTGAGTGTGCCGCACACCCGCTGTCTGCGAGGCTCCCAACGCCGCAGAGGCACCGGGGGATGTAAACAACCCACGGCCTGGCCCGTCCATCGCCGGGTCTGGGCCCTCCATCACGGACGGAGCAGCTGGGCGACCGCAGCGCCTGGAGCCGCGCTCGGCACCAGCACTCAGCAAAAAGGGGATGCGCTCAGCAGTCCTGGCGAACTCATCCCCACGGGAAGCATAACATCAAACCTGATTTAGAACAGGGGAAAAAAAATTATTTTTTCTCTTCTTGTCCCCCAGGGTGGTGCCAAACCCTGGCAGCCCGCGCTCAGACAAGGGTTTGCCGTTGGATGCCAGCTCCTCCTAATGGGCAGGCACATTCAGGACCGAAAAAAAAAGCTGAGTCCTGGGCTTTACAGCTTCCAGCCCTGTAGAAACCAAGGGTCTGTCTCTCTGCTTTCACTGCCGTCTTAGTCCCCAGGCAGGGAGCCCCGGAGCTGGCAAAGGGGCTTGTGCCAGCGCAGCCCCGGGCTGCAGCAGAGGAGGGTGATGCTCAGGTCTGCAGGCAAAGGGAGGCCGCCGGGGACTTCTGATCATCTCATTAGCTCACGAGAACAGCAGAAAATAATTGCTCGTGGTTCAATGCAGTCCATCTGTGTGGGATTTTCTCCATAATAAGTGCATACGGCCTGGTTTTAATGTTTTTCAACGTTTTTTAAACTGAAACATTTCCTAGTGCCGAAGCCCGGGCAGAAATCAGTTCCAGCCCTGGGGGCAGCGAGGGGATTTAGAGGCACAAGTCTCAGGCTGACTTTTTAACAGGGTTCGTACAAACTATCCTGCCCGTAATGCTTGTGTAATTGATGCTTTTGAATGCTCCAAGGAGGCCGAGGTCCTCTGAGGCTTTGAAAGTATGTTTTACAGTATTTTCTGATGTGATATATAAAAAATCCCTAATCAAGAGTCAGGCAAGCAAAGCTCCTGAGACCAACTTAAAATTATTTACACACAGACACATACACCCCTTTTTAAGTGATCGTATTTAAAGCTTTTCTAAAAGTATTTCTTTTTTTTTTTTTTTTTTTTTTTTTTTTACAAAAGCTGATTTTTCACGCAGTCACAGGAGTCTGGCAGTTTTGATGTAAAACCTGCCCCACAGCCGGGGGCAGGACATGCCGGCCAAGGCTGGGCTGTGCGCTCCTGCAGAAGGGTTCAAAGCAGGAGCTGATTTCTCTTATTTCCCTGCAAGATGCAGTTTGAGACTTAACTTCAGCCAAGCAGCAAGTGCCTGTGGGGAGTTTTGGTCATCAGGATGGTCGAAGCAATGGGCTCAGTCCTTTCCAGACCCCAATTCTCCCAGTCCATGAAAGCCAAGCAGGTAACGGGAGCAATTTCCCCAGGATAAGGGAACTTTACAGGCATCTTGCAAACACACGCTAAAGCCAACACTATTAAAGTGATGCTCTCACCCCTGCCAAAGATCTGTCCTAATAATTTCCCCATGTGGTGAAATGCTGGGCATTTATTGCAGCTTTGCTCCAGTGCCTTCCCCCAGAAGAAAGCATGGGGGGCTCTGCCCCACAGCCAGCGGTCCCAGCCCCTATCCTATCTGCAAACTGAGAGGTGGGGAGAAATAACCCTCCTAAATGCTTATCAGGCTTGTATGCTTAATCCCTCTCTTAAGTGACACTGAGTTAACTCACTCCTTTCCAGGGCATTGCTCAGGCGGGAGCGATGCACCCCACCAGGGTCATGGTGGTCCCCCCAGACCCCCTCCATGCCCAGGCTGTGGCGTGAGGCTGCTGAAGCCCTGGCAGCAGCCAGCCCTGACCATCTCATTCCACCTCTTCTCCTCGGGGCTGCCTCCATGAGACAAAGCAGATCATATTCCTCCAGTCCCCCTTGTCCCCCCCATCCTGGGGCTCCTGCAGCACCCACCCTGAGGGTCCCCCAGTGGTGTGGGTTCAGTGGCATGGCTGGGGGTTATTTTAGGGAGGGGTTTTTTTTTTGGGTCACTGTTGGAAAGCTTGAATGGCACAAGAGTCCGAATCTGGCCTGAAGCATTTCAAATATGTCTCGCCGTGGGCTGGTGCACCAAGCCTGCCTTAAGTGGGCAAGGGATTTAGTAATCGCAGCTTCCAGTCGTCCTGCCAAGGGCATGGGAGCCCGCTCGGGCTGATGCAAAATACTTGCTGGAGGCTGAGAGTTGCACAATTTTCCACCTACCCCTGAGCCTGCAGTGGCTGAGCCCAAGATGCTGCACCTGCCCCAGCCTGTGTGGAGGGGGTCTCATGGGGTTTTCTGGGGGTTATCAGTTATTTGGATGATACTGTCCCAAGGTAAACTATTGTGATTAGTGATGCTCAAAGAGAGGAAAGCAGGAAACAGAAAAATTGGATTTTTGGGAAGCCAGCGTGTTGGCTGGTGCTGAGCATCCCTGCAGCACCCCGGGGAGGGGGCTTCCAGCATGACAGGGAAGCAGCTGGAGTCTCACCAAGCCCTGTGTTTCGGGAGCTGCCGCCAAAGCTCTCCTTTCCCACACACTTGCTGAATGGTTTGGGTTTTGCAGCTGTCCCCAAAAATATATAATGGAGAAATGTGGAGATTTTGGTGCAAGAAAGCTACCAAGAAGCTTCATTTAAAGGTTGCAACGTGCTTTAGGTGACCCCAACAGTTCTGGTTGGGTTTGTTTTTGGAGAAGACACTTTCCAACTTTTAACCATTTTTTGTTTAACCCCTTCAAATCACAGAAAGTGAAAGTGTGGCAGTGGGGTTTTTCTCTGTGTGGCTTTGTGGGGGGGACTCCATGAGCAGCGGGGTGTCCCAGCACAGCCCAGCCAGCACCCACAGTGGGGACATGCCAGGAGTAGGGTGACCCAGCCTGGAAAGGGAGTGACATGCTGGAAATGGGTGACATATGCTGGGAAAGGTGTGATACATGCCAGGAAGGGAGTGACACACTGGGAATGGGATGAAACACATGCAGATGGGGGTGATATACCCGGGGAAGGCAGCAACACACACCGGGATGGAGGTGGCATACATGGCACGCATCAGGGACAGGTGATACTTGGTGGGAAAGGAGGTGACAGACATTGAGAAGGGGATGACCCAGCAGGAAGGGAGTGACACATGCCAGGAAGGGGGTCACCCCTGCCAGGACAGCAGGGCAGGACCACATGTCCCAGCCCAGCAGTGACTGATGGCACGGGGCAGCCAGGACAGCGCTGGTGTGCACGAGCATGGCTGGTACCTGTGGTTTCAGGCCACCTCAGCCGTCACATGCGTGTGCCCGCACAAGGGGCAGTCCTGACGCAGAGCAATAGTTGCCACTAGTGCGCAGGCTTTGGCTAATGTCCTTTCACCGTGTATTATACAAATAATATAAATAACTCGTCCTCGGACTTCAAACATGCCACTTCAGATGTATGGTGGGAGATTACAGAGTTTGTTAAAGCTCAGGTCTTCAATCATCTGGGCAGCTCCGAAGCTGCTCACTAAAATACAGATCAATGCTTCAATTTTATGGGAGGCCTGTCCCATGTGACCAGACTCAAATCCCTTATTTTATGGCTTGCTTATACATTCCTGGTGAAAAACGGTTTACATTTTGGGCCCCGGGAGCTCTCCTAAATCAGCTGCCAGGTTTTTGCAGCTGGTAGTAAAGGGAAGCGCTGTCATCAGGCTGCCCGGAGGTGAACAAACG
>NW_010131994.1:6252-11820 GCF_000699245.1 Pterocles gutturalis | reverse complement strand
CCCCGCCTGCTACCGCGGCCAGGACGCCACTCTGGCAAGGGGACACCGGCCATGGGACCCTGGGCACCCCCCCAGCGGCGCTGACCCCACGGCAGCATCTTCCCCAGGACATCTCAAAGATTCGGAGGTTTGGAGACACGCAGATGAAAGGGTTAAGCCGGGCTGGACGGTTGGGGAGCAGAGGGATGCTAATCCCAGGGCTCTGGCCGCTGCTAATTATTTGCTGATTCAGCTGCTGAGCTGAGCCCAGCCCCAAAGCGGAGCCTTGGCCCGTGCCTGCTATCAGCACAGGGATGCTCGGGCTCGGCCTTGTCTGCTTGGGGCTCGGCGTTTTCTGTTTTCTCTCGAGAGGCAAAGCCCAGAGCAGTGCCTGAGCCCCAGATGCCGTTCTGCCTTGAGAGCGGCAGTGCACCACAAGCAGAGTTTATGGGGAAACTGAGGCACGGGTTATCTCTGGCCAGACCCAAAGGAGTTGTGATTCTATCTTCTGCCATCTTCCTGCAGAGCTTCACCCCTTCCCTTCACTGAGAAATAGGGCTGAGGCAGTGAGGGGTTTGGTTCCCTCAGGGGACCCTGAGCCCTGTCTGGGATGGGAGCTGCTGCCTGTCACCATGGGACAGGGACCTGCAGGGACACGCTGCTGGGGCAGAGAGCTCAGCAGTGCACTTCTGCCTTTGCCAATTGCATCGCCTCCCCTCCATTAATGAGCACAATAAGCTTCCAGAGCTTCCCATCAGCAAAGTCCCCTGAAGTTACCACTGACAAAGTCCCCTCCAAAGTCCAGAAACCCACCCTGTTGTCAGCTGCCACCCCCTCCCCTCCGTCCCTGACAGCTTCAGTGCTGAGTTGTGGCTGGGCCATCTCTTGCCGGCTGCGCAGGGCTTCGGTCGGTAGCAGGCAATGGCTGTAAGTCCTGCCCCACAGACACCCCCTCACCCCGGCTCCTTCCAACAGCACCGTGCCAGCAAGCAGCTGCTTTGCCGGAGAAGGGACCTTCAGGCTGCAACTGGCAGAGATGGAAGGAGCCCGAAGGATGAATGTGGATGCCCAGCTGTGTTGATGGGGTGATGAACCCAAGCGAACCCGAAGTGATGGCTGAATGTGGCATTGTGGGGTGGGAGGATGGCTGAACACATGGGGCACACGCTGAGGATGCTGGCATGGGAGCAGAAAGCCCTCTGGGGAGGTCTCACCCAGCCTGCTCCCAGCTCACCCACACAAGGAGGTTTGTCTCCCCATGGGGTTACCACAGGCTTCCCCCAGGGGCAATTGTTCCCCAGCCCAGCAGCTGAAACCAGCCCCACAGAGAGCGTGTTGTCCCCAGTGAGCCCTGAAGCAGAGAGCGGAGCCGCTGGTTTCCAAAGATGGCATCTAATAAAGGTACCCAGATATATCCATCTGTGATGGGACGGTTGGGTGAAACAGGTCTGAAATCCAGCTGGGGTGAGCTCCTCCAGCTCCTGCCCAGGTGAACTTTGGTGGTACCCAAGCACCCCAAGAAAACCTGACTCCTCTTGCTGCGGCACCCAAAATAAGATAAAACCAGCCCTTGGCTCCTGACACTGTGGTGCCCAGATGCTGGTCCCCTGCTCCTGGCGTGGCAGGGTTCCCTGTCCCCAACTCTGGCTATGGCCAGGGCAAGGCTTCAGTAAAATGCCAGGTGATCTTGTCCCACCCTTATTAAAAAGAGCTGAATTTCCATCTCAAGGAAAACAGACGTAGTTCTCCTGCTTTCTGCTATTTAGGGGATGGCTGGGTTTTTTTTTCCCTTGCTGCAAATGGGTAGCTTCATAAAGAAAAAAAAAAAGAAAAGAAAGAAAAAAAAGGCCATATTCATCTTGCTTTGAAAATGCTGTAAATAAATCAGTTCACTCCCAGGGATAAGCTCTGCCTTCTCTTTGGGCAGACTCCTGCCAGTGCTAATTGGAGCCAATAGGCACATCATGTGGGGAGCAACCCCCTTCACAGGCAACACTTGAGCCTGGCGAGCATGTTTACAGCCTTATTTCAAAGCCTTAAGGAGGAGGGATCTGTCATAAACCCTGGCAGCTTTCGCCGAGCGAACAGTGCTGCTAGAATATTTAAAAACCGTGCATTTGGGTGGAAAAATATAGAAAACACATGTGTTTCCATGCGAGCTCTGCTGCTGCGCAGAGGTGGATTTGTGGCAATGTGGGGTGGCCGAGGAGCTCGGTTACCTCGGGACCCAGGAGGTGACAAAGAGCTGACCCTGGCAGGGCTGGAGGACCAGGGTCCAGGGGTACTAATAGGTCTCAGTGACCTTGAGGAGGCCCTGGGACCCCCACCCTGCCTGTATAAGCTCAGTGCAGGGCTCAGGGAGAACTATTCCCTATACTGTGCTTATCCAAAAATGAGCCCTCCAAATTTTGGGGTGCTTGAAAATAGTGATTTAGAAGAAAAACAGCTTTCCCAATCAACTAAAGAGTTTGGTGTTGATTTGGTTTTTTTAAAGAAACAAATATTATGGGGAAACTATATAAGTTAGTAAAGATGTTTTCAGAATTACTTTTATCTGAAGAAAACAAGGAGAGATTTCCTGCATTACAGGTGTCAATAGGGTTTATAGGGAAAGTACTGTGGATGGGCGGCTGAACGTGTGAAGGAGCCACAGTCTGGGTGTGGGATGGACTGACCATGGCCCCTCGGGCTGGAGGAGCCACAGGATGCTTTCCTATGCTGAACGCTGCCTCTCTTGCTGTGGAGCCACCCTTTTGGCACAACCGCCTCGTCTCGAACACGTGGGGATGAACTAAGTGCAAATAATTAACAATAATCAGGCCTTCCTCGTGCAGCCCCCGTGATGCTGCCCTTTGACAGCCCCCCCATGCACAGTAGCTAGCGGTGCGATATCCCACCCTCCGCAGGGTTGGGACCTCTCTGTCACAGCAGGACAGGGAGCAGGAGGTTGGCGGGACTCCAGCGGGGACACGGTGCTGCCACAAGCCTTCCCCCAAAGATGAATGGCTGCCAGTTTTCTTAATCCAGCCACTTTGGAAAAATTGTTTGTTCTCATCCTGTTTGAAACAGCTTCAAAGTGGCTCCAGTCTAGACTGTGCCAAGATAAATTACAAACCCAAAGCACTGATATAAACCATAGGGGAAGGAGTCATTTGCTCTAATGTAATTAAAACAAGATATCATAATGTATGTAAGTATGTATATGTGCAGGCACGCTCTCCCCCGGCAGGGCAGCAGGGAAGGTGCAGGATGCTGCCAGGATGCAAATCCAGCAAAAACTAAACCATCCCCAGTGGGGTGGGGGCTTCTGCCCCTTTTAAAGAGGGGTGGAGCTGGGACACCACGCCCCCAGCACCCACCAGTGTGGGTGTGTCTGGTAGTTCTGACATCACCATCTCTGGTATAAAAGGTGAAGGGGCTGAGCTCTGCTTTGGGTGGTGGTTGCTGGTGCTCATGATCCCGGTGCACGGTGGTTGCTGGTGCTCATGATCCCGGTGCACGGTGGTTGCTGGTGCTCATGATCCCGGTGCACGGTGGTTGCTGGTGCTCATGATCCCGGTGCACGGTGGTTGCTGGTGCTCATGATCCCGGTGCATGGTGGTTGCTGGTACCCAAGATCCCGGAGTATGGTGGTTCCTGGTGTTCGTGATCCTGGTGCCTGGTAGTTCCTGGCACCCATGAACCTGGTGCATGGTGGCTGGTGCCCATATGGGGGGTTGCTGTGTGGTGTCATTTCTGGAAGCAAAGTAGAGGACTCTGGAAAGGTGGCAGTGTGGCAACAGAGGCCCAGGCTGTAGTCATGGTAGGAAGAGAAAGGCAAAAGAAGGGCTGCCCTACTTCAGATGAAGTAGGGAACATGGGTCTTCCACCATCAGGATGTCTTTCATCAAAGTGGATCTCCTGGGAGCCTTCTGCCACACCTCCTGTGGGGGCAGCTGAGGAAAGGGCTTTTTTGCCACAAAAGGCACAGGGTGAAATCAATACTTCTTCCTTGACCTGGAACAGGTCTGACTTTTTTCTGAACTAGGTAAAGAAAAAAAAGCCTTACACTTTTAATTCAATTAAATACAACTCAAATGAAATAGATAGGGGTCCCCTTACTGCCCTTACCCCTTAAACCTCCTCTCATTTACCAAAAAGAGGGAGGAAGGAGAGAAAAGAAACAGAAAGAACAGGCTCTTAAACCTGGAGGAAAGGAAATTGAATCAAATTAAGATAACAATTCTAATTTGGAGTCTTGTTGACAGATAAATATGAGAGGCCTTGATGAGTAATGCTTATATAATTTTAAGAGACTTAAAAAAAATGTTACTGATCATTAATTTTCCAACATGACTTGGCATACAGGCAAAGCTCAATGAAATTGAATTCTTTAAAGAGAAATAAGGGCAATTACCAGCAAAGGTGCATGTCATTTTGTTTCAGTAGCATTATTACACTTGAAAATTAAGATATGTATATGTACAGCTGGAAGTTAATATATGCATAAGCATACGTGTATGCATACATGTATGTGAGAGCATATATGTTGTTATACATCATCCCCCCCATACTGCACTCCCATTCTCCCCAGGACCACCACCAGCTGCAGCCTGGCTGTCACCCCCCTTGGATCTGCTCTCCGGCTCTCTCCCTGCAGCTTGCAGTGGTAGATCTCAGGTGTGAGATGCTTTCACCCCTGTGTTAACTGCAACACAACTCTTTTCCCAGTTAGTCCTGAAATGGCTTTTCTGCAGTGCTGCCCAGATGTTGACCCTGAAGGCGTGGTGGCAGTGCAGATGGGGGTGACCGCAACCCCACGTTCATGGTGCCCGATGGATGTCTGACGGACACATGCGGAGTTTCAGCTCGTGCCACAAGAGGTCTCACGGATTTCATTGGTACCGTCAAAGGAATAAAATCCTGGTTAGTGCGAGCAGGGTAATGCTCCTGGGACCTCTCCGAGGCAGGTGGAGCGCAGTTGTGTCTGGGCTCTCACTTTCCTCAGGAACAGCCCTAAATCTTCTGTCTGACAGCCAGTTTCCAAAGCTATTTTGTGCCTGGTGAGACAGTTGCACGTGAAAAGCAAATGACTCTCATTGCTCCCAGCAAATCCCTCCAAATACATTTTTATGGGATGCTTTGGGAGCCCGCAGGTGCAGAGACCCTATGGCCATGGCACACAACTCTGCCTGGGACTGAGCTGCTGTTTTTATCGGGTTCTGCCCATCCCAGAGCAGGGCAACCTGCTTTGCTCCTTGCCTGCATCCCATTTACATCCCATTTACATCCCACAGAAGATGGGATTTACATCCCACAGAAGACTTTGTCAGAGCCGTGGCACTGCGTGGGCAAACCATGGCCCCAGCACCGCATCCTGCCCACATCCCCCCACTGGGGCTGCCCCCACCCTCCCAGCACCCATGCGACCTCTGTGGCTGCATAAATTTCATCTCGGCGCTTTGAAGTCCCCAAGGAGGAGAGTTGTTTTTGTTTGCGGCGTGGCTTATCGCCGTGATGCCTCCTGCCTGTCTCTCGCCGTGCGGCCCTGGCTCGTCGTCCGTGCAGCTGCGCTGCCGAGGACCAGGGGGCTGCCAGCGCCGGCTGATA
>NW_010131994.1:5428-6227 GCF_000699245.1 Pterocles gutturalis | reverse complement strand
ACCACGGCCCTGCCGCTTCCTGGGAGCCAGAGACGGCCCAGCGCTCCCTGAGCCCGAAGGAATGCGAGTTCTAGGGACTGAGAGCCAGCATAGGATACGAGCGGCTCCCTGCCTGGCTGAGCCCTCCACCAGCCCTGACAATGAGTGTTGGTACCACTCGCATGACACCCTAAATCTTTTCCATACCCCCTTGCCCATGGAGCAGGGTGGGCAGCACAGACCCAAATCTGCAGCCTGGGGAGGGAGTGGTGATGGGGAGATGTCCCCCACCCTGCTTCATCACCTCCAGGGCAGCTCTGCAGCCCACCCTGGTCCCCTCTGTGGGATGAAGGCAGGGGGTGGCTTTGGCAGGTGATGGGGGTGGACAGCCACTGTACTGCCAGGGTGGTACCATGCCTGTTAGCAGCAGCCTGATGGCATGGGGCGACCTGCAAGGAGATGGTCCTCCCTTGTGGTGCCAGGGATGTACTTTTGTTTAAATCAGGCTTCCTGGGGCAGGAGCAGGGCTGAGTGGGCTCTGCACACTCTGGTCCCTGTGGTGGCTCCAGCACTGAGAGGTCCCCACCCTGGGTTTAGGGCATCCCACCCAGAAAACAATGCTGCATCACATCCCTTCATATCTGGGTCTCCCCAGCCTTCAGGGAAGCCCTTTGCAGTGATCTTTGAGCTGAACCACTGTGAAAATACCTGAAGTAACTCCTTCTGTGGTTTGGCTCTTGTTCCTGACTCAAAGCAAGCCAAGGGAAACATATTTGTGCCTCTACCACAAGAACCACATTGTAGCTTCTTTGTGATGCCA
>NW_010131994.1:0-5397 GCF_000699245.1 Pterocles gutturalis | reverse complement strand
CTTCTCTCCCTTATCACACTTTTTCTTTGCCTCCATTTGACCCAAACCTCCCTCCCTTTTATATTTCTTTCCCATTCCCTTTCTCCCAGCCTGCACTGTAGAGGACTAAATGCCTCTGTTCCCAGGTTCAAGCTGCAGAAAGAAGCCAGCCCAAATCCCCTTCGCCTGGCAGGAGTCTGGATTTAGTCCTCTCTAACGGGCAGGATAACGAAGAGCCCAGAGTGTAGAGATTACCGCTAACCCATTCCCCAAAGCATCACTCACCAAGCCATGCCAAATACAAACCTGGAAAAAAACACACTAATTGCAGCGCCTCAGTCAGACAATGGAAAAATCGGATGCCTTTCCACGCCAGCCTCATTACAAGGGTTTCTTAAATGGAGGTTGTGCTTGTAATTACATAGCCATATCTTGGCTCCCCAAGACAGGAGGAAAAGGCAATTTGGAAATGTATTAAAACAGGGAGTTTGGCAATTCTCCTGGATTTAGAACAATTCGTGGATTTAAATCGTTCCATTTCAAATATGTGTGCTTGCTTTCAATGGAATTAAATAAAGATGTGCAAGATGGAGGGAAGGCGGCGCTTTCCTGGATGCTTTTCCCTCTCCAGCTATCAAGGGATGGGGTAACACTGGGCTCTGAGAACCCATTTGGTAGCAGCGTGTTTTCTGGGCTGCTCTGTGTGACTGACACTGTGGCTGGCTCAGCTGATGAGTACAGGAAAGCAAGAAGTCCTATCAATGCCAAGTTTGGAAAGTTCTTCAGCCTGGCTTCTGGTTTTACGCTTACCTCCTGCACTCCCTACCGTGCTCCTGCCACCGGTGGGACCAGCTCCGCGAGCACGAGCCTTGACTGTCGGGGGATGGACAGGCTCCTCTTCTCCAGTTGTCTTTTCTGCAGGGATGCCACATTAAAAACAATAGTCTAAAGGTGGATAACAAAGGACTCATCAGGCACCGTGCCTTTATACACACCCTTTGATTTGGCATGAAACACTGGTAATATTCATCATTATGCAAGTTTCCACATCTACAGGGAGAAATGCATCAGATATTTGAGAACCACATGAAAAATCTAACACCTCTTTTCCTCCAAGAAAAGAAAAAAACACCCGTAATTTCTCTTTAGGCAGCAGCTCTCATGCTGGGAAGGTTTATCTTGGCAATAGCAGTCAAAACTCCCCACTTAACCATGAGTAGCTGCCAGGGAGAAGGGTCCAGCAGCACCCGAAAACTATGTCCCCTATTTTAGGTAGCTCCAGGAGAGAGCAATCTCTTTGCAGAGCACTTGCACACCTTTGCCTGCTTGTGCATTTATTAGTCATTTATTTTAAGCCCAAGTAACAGAAAAATCCTCTCCTTGCTCCCTCAGGCTCCTCTGGCATCATGTGTGCGTGTGTGTCAGAGGGCAGCCCAGAGGTGAACGGCAGATGAACTATGAGATGACTTACTCGGGTAGCAGGGAGGATGGAGGAGTGGTTTGAATCCAGCCCAAATCCTGAGCTCTGCGGGCTTGACATAAGCATTTAAGCCTTTGGTTGGGATCTGGTGATAGAAGAAGGCTGGAAAGCACATTTCTTTTGTGGTTAAAGGTCCTTTTGTCGGTCCATAAATCCAGAGGGAGCTCTGTTTATTCTGTTTACTGCAGTTACCTAACCTGTGAGCCTCTGTGTAAATCATGGCAAGCCGTGATTTAGAGAAGAGCCGGTCTCCCTGCGGCGTGTGCACCGTGTCCCTGCCCAGACCCCCACGCAGGCAGTGTGCTCCTCCAGAAGCCAGGAGATAAGAGCAATAAAAGCCACAGCTCTCTCTCCAGCGCCACTACCACTTCATTTTTTTTGGCACAGTCACGCATTGCTGCTAACTGATGGAAGGAGGAACCTGAGCCTATTTTTTTTTTTTTCTTTCCTTATTCTTAGGAAGCAGCAGGCATTTCCCAGGGCTCCCGGGCTGCAATGTCCCATTTCCACCCCATCACCCCCAGGCATGTCCAAGCTCCACTGTCTGATGGGGTTTGGCCAGACGAGGAGGTGCCCAGGCTGATAACCCCCCCATGGGTGCCCGGCGTGGGCTGCTGGTAGTCCCCAGCCTTCCTCACCAGAGAGGTGCTGACTCCCCGGAGCCAAAATCAGCTGCAGATAAGGGAGTGACTCCCAGATATCGGCGCCAGCTGCTCCCTATGAGCCCCTCGGGGAAAACCGCCTGTGTTATCTGTCGGCAGAGCACAGGGAGCGAGAGGAAGAGGAGGGTTTGGGCAACTGGAGGAGAAAAATAAATCACTCTTGGAACCCCAGCCCTGGGTACGCCAGGCTTGGGCACGCAGGAGTGTCCATGTGGCCATGGAGGAGGGATGGTGTAAAGCTGGAGGGCTGTGGCTGGGGAGCCAGCTCACCCCAGAGGGGGAAAGCCCCCAGCCCAGGGGGGTCCCCTTCCCACAGCCCAGGCTCCATCCTCCAGGGTCCCTTCAGCCCTTCCTTCACCTCCTCCCACCCGCCTCCATTAAGCAGCCGCAGGATTCCCTTGGCCGTCAGGACATTGCTGCCAGTTTTGATGCTAACCATTGCGCTCCCTTGAGCCCCCCCTGTTTCCAGGCCAGAGCAGCGCAGGGAGGGATCAGCCCAGGTCCTCGCTGTTTAGTCTACCGATCAGATTGGTGACGAGGAGTCTAGCAGCTGGCAAAAAGCACTTTTATAATTGCTCGGATGCCGGCTTCGAGCCATTTGACCAGTGGATCTTTCTTTCTTTACATCCCAGAGCAGGGGGAAGCGGAGGATGATTGGCAGGGGGGTGGGTGAAAAATGTTATATCCCCAGCATTGAAGTCTGGGCAGCTGGAGAGGGCTCTCTGCTAACCTCAAATGCAGGGGAAAACTGGAAAAAGTAAAGTCAGGAGGCAGCTGGGCAAAGCACAGCATCCTCCAGGCAGGCAGGGTTGGCTCGCTCCACCTTCAGGCTGGAGCATCTCAGCTGAAAAGCTGGACAGGCAGCATGCGACTCTGGGCATGCAGATGTGCCTGCTGATGTGCGTACAGATGTGTGTGTGCACTTGATGGCCACTCGCAGGGAGGGTGAGGGTCCAAGGACACCCCAGCCTGGAACCTGTGGGCCGTTATGTCCCTCCAGCCCCAGTCATGATACAGCGTGATGTCCTGCCTTGGATCCAAGGCTTGAAGGGTTGAGGAGTCCACGTCCTATGTCCAGCAATGGATGAACCTCATTTGCTGGAAACCAGAGATGCATTTCTGAGCAAAACAGATGGCAGAGTGCTTTGCTCCATGCAGCGTCAAGAAGCACAGGAGGGCTGATGCGTGCCGAAGGGAGAGTGCAGATGGCCAAACCTCACTCAAAGCCTGCGAGTTGTGTGTCTGGCTTCAACTCACGTGTGCACCTGAGTGCACAGGAAGAGCAAGTGACCTGGGGTGGTCTTCAGGGGCTGGGGTTCCTCCTTAGAACACCCATTAAAGCGAGCCCTGCAGGGCTCAGGGCTGCTAGCACAGGGTGGGATGCAGTTGCTCAGAGGAATCAGTGCAGCAGCATTGATGATGAAGTTAGTGGTCCAATCTGGCCAAAGAGATGGGGTTTGTTTTCTCTAGAAAATTGGAGACAGAGGGGGACATGATAAAAGCCTCCCAAGACCTCTGGGACAACAGTGATCAATGATCTCGGGGTCTGCTGGAGTTGGGCCAAGATGTAATCAACTGAACTTGCAACAAGGAAGCTCAAAGGGTAGATATTAAGACAAATGATTCAGGCACTGCAGGAGGACAGTCCAGCCTGGGCCAGGTTACATGAAGGGTCTTTTAAAACTGAGCTGGATGAGGCTGTGTGGGGACCAGTAAGGTGCAGGTGTGGGGCTTGGAAGGACTGAGCTTGGTGGCCAGGCAGAGGACACAGAGCAGTGCCATGTGCTGAGGACACCCGTGTCCCACATCCCTGGCTGTCCCCGTTCCAGCAGCTCCATCTGTCTCCAAATTGGCTGGACAGGCTTGACCCAAACCGTCCATCCCTCTGTCACAGCATCACCTGGTCCACGCAGTGTCCCTTGGCAGCTGTGGGACAGGGACTGGTGAGACCTCCCCAAGCCCTCACTCCATGGCACCGCTCCAGAGGTGGCATTTCTAAGCCCAAGAGAGGGAAGCTCAGAGGCTTTTAGAGACTTACAAGCTATTTTACGGGAATTTTCTAAGCCTTGTTCTGGGCTGGTGCCTTTTGGCGTTTTAAAGAGCAAAATTATGAGGGGGCTGAGGCTTATTAAACTCTGAAACTTCACCACTTCTGTGAAAACAACCCTACTTGTTCCAGGCTGGCTTTTACAGCTTTTATACTCATGTGATAAAAACTGGCTGGGGCTAGCGGCAGAGTGGTGTGGCTATTGCCATATCCAAACCGCATGTTCACGGGTGTGTTAGTGATTTGCTGAAGCGCTCCGACTTTGGAAAGGCTTCATTCAGAGAGGATGGGGAGCAGTGCTCGTTTGTGGTTTCGATGGCTCTTTTCACATTAAGTTAGATGTCTCATTAAATAAGCAGAATTAATCAAGATAAGTGAAAAGAAAAGCACTTTCTTCCCTTTTTAGAGGGTGGCTCTGAGGCTGCAAGGAGCACGCACGCTCCGTAGCTACCAGCTGCTGCAGGAAAACTCACAAATCCTGCATCTCCCCAAGCCCATGCTCCTGCCCGCATCCTTTTGGTCGGTGCCTGCTGTCTGCTGGTGACTAAGCAGGTTTATCTGCAGGGCTTTGCAATCAAAGGGCTGCGATAGGCAGGGTAGGATTAACCCCAGAAGGGGAGGAAAATCCCTCGCCAGCCTCCTGCCCCGTACATCAAACGCAGCGGTCCCGGGGGCTAATCTGCAGCACAGCCCAGCAGTTAATCACGGAGGAGCCCGACCCTTTGAGATGGAGGAGACCTGAGACCTGGCTCCTCCAGCCCCTGGTTGGACCAACACGAGACCCTCTGTGAACCCCCCCCCCAGGCCTGTCCCGTCCTCATGGCTCCCACTGATGCCCATCACCCTCCTCTGGGTTGCTCTCCTGACCTCTCCCATGCCAGGTCCCGTTCGGGTTGGGGGTGCATTTGTCATTGTTCTTCATGCAAAGGGAGCCTGACAGGATGTTTTGTCCCATGGCTGTTTGACAGAATGGGGACAAGGTGTCAGACACGGCCACTCCGGCTGCCCAGCCTCCCATCCTGCCCAGCTGCTGGCAGCTCCAGCCCCTCGGCTGCCCACAGAGCCCTCGTGCAGCCCCCTCGGGCCAACAGTTTGGGGATCAGGTGCAGGGTGGCCCGGGGACCAGGCGGGTCGGTGGCTCCATCTGTTGACAGGCAAATACAGCAGCCAACAACAGCGGCGGGCTGAGAGAGCTGCTCTGTGCAGAGCTGGGGTGCAGGGCAATGCCA
>NW_010131993.1:0-37034 GCF_000699245.1 Pterocles gutturalis | reverse complement strand
ACCTTAATGATTCTGTGATTCTATGATTCGATGATACAGAGCATCCTTTGAAATAAATAACCACGGAGGTGGCTGATCTTAACAGTGCTGATGATGGCTAAGAGGAGAGGGAAGAAAGGAGAAGGTGCCAAATCTTGTCTAGTAGCTGAGGAACGGTTTGTGAAGATCTGCAGCTCACAGAGAGCTGTTGAAAGTATAAGCAAATGGAAGATCCCAAGGTTAAGTTAGTTCACTAAAAGCCTAGAGAGTAAAAAATTAGTAAAGTATAAGTCTCATTTATTCCTCTGAATGCATTATTCCTTTTAGTATTATGAAACTGCTTTTGTTCTGGAAAAACAGCCTCTATCACTGTACATTGTCTTTGTCCACAAGTCTCAGAAAGACATTTTTGTGGGCACCAGCCAACACTGACTGACAGACTTACACCTGACTGATCAACAAATGTCTTTGCTGGAGTTAGAGGCTAGTTGGAGAGAGTGGCAGAGCTTGTGGATAAGGAACGGAAGACATGCAGAGACGTCCCTTAGAGGCAATGTCAGAAAAGGCAGCTCTGCTTAAAGGCTGAAATAAAAACATGGTGGGTCCCCTACCATCTTGTCTGACTTCCACTCTGGAAATGCTACCAAGATCCTCACATTCTCACAAAATTATTTTTTGCCCTTATCTCAGAGATATCTTTATATTTAATTTAGCTTATTTTTATATTTAATAAATCTTTACTTAAGGAAAAAACCCAATTGAAAACTCTGTTGAATATCTTTGGTTTGAAAAGAACTAAATGAAAAAAGTTATATTAAATTAGATAAAGAAATATGTTTATCTATTTTCTAGCCCAACAGAACACAGTCTCCATTTTTCAAACTGCAAGTATTTTTTTTTTCTTTAATTGAAAGCCTGTTCAAAAAATCAGAGTCGTCTTCAGCAATACTACCATCTCCATATTCAGGGATGGGTATAATGCTTCCTTAAATCCCTCAAATTAAGTGCTGATTAATGTGAAAAGTCCACTGGCTGTGTTGGAAGTGAATAATGTTGCATGGAGGATTTGAGATGTTTAATTTCTATGGCAACATACATTGGAACAATGCTTTGGTTTAGGATACAAAAACCTTGCACAATTGTCTTGTTTAAATAGCATAAATAATTTTGTTCTTTAGAAAAAAAATGCATCATATCTGAAGATCTCAAGATCTCTGCTGCTGTCGAAGGAAAGTAGGCAGCATTGTTCTTCAGGCATAAAAAAATTTACTGCTTCTTCAAGGAAACACAGCACACAGGTGCCTGACTCAGGAGAATGGAAATGTTGGACCTTGCCAGTGCCTCCATTCCATGATTTTTTTCAGACTTAATAGTTCACCAATGGTTTTGAACTGGTAAAATAAATAAGTGTGAATATATAAACAATTTATCAGTGACATTCGGAAGGTTTCACATAATCACCCTGAAAGCTGAGAATAGTTTAGGGTGAAGCTCCTTTCCTTAGACTCTCATTGTGGAAATGAGCTTATATTATCAGTGGGCATCCTTCAGTCCTTGTCTACTCATTCTACTGCTCCATCAGTCCTTGTCTACTCTTTCTACTGCTCCATCAGTCTTTGAAAGTTCAAGTCCTGACAGCTGAAAAATTGTCTATCTAATTTTCTTGCTCCCTGAATGACATTCTACTGCCTTCAATCAATCACTGATCGGTGTAAAATCTACTAGTATGCATGATAGTTAAATCAAGTGAGTGCCCTTACCAGCCCTATGTAAAACCCTACTGCATGCCTTGGAATTGTAATAGATTTAGGGACTTCAGCACTAAGCAGCTATATGCTAAAGTAATAGTTTGTGTGCCGTTTTCCTCCCCTACAGGCAATCCAAGCCTTTCAGGCCAAACCTACCAGGCTCCTCCAAACTATACAACACTGATTTAATCAATATTCATTTATCAGAAGTGATTTGCCCTAAATTATGAGAGTTGTTAGCACTGTGATCCAGACAGATTTTTATTTCTACCCCACGTGTGTGACAGTGGTAAACAGGAGTACATATGCTAACCTGCTGTTGGAATTAGATTGAAAGAAAACATACTGTTGATATTAGCCTGAAGGCTGTGGAAAGGAATAGGTTTACGCATGGCATTCTGTCAAGACATAGTTTATTACAAATGCTATTCGTATCAGCTGCTAATAGGGGACAGGTAGTGTGAAAAAAACATTACTTATGCCAGCAAATCTATTTACACTTATTTAGAAATGCTACTGCAATAAGTGACTTAGAAACAGGCACAGAATTTAATGCTGAGTCCTCAGCTTTCCTTGGAAGTAAATAAGAATTAGTTTAAAATGGGAAAGCACCTTCAAAACATGAAGTGAAGAGGAAAAAACAACGAGTGGCAGTTCATCCTGTTTTCCCTTCTGAAGAAGAAAATAATGGAATCATAGAATCACTTAGTTTGGAAAAGACCTTTAAGGTCATTGAGTCCAACTGTTAACCTGACACTGCCAAGTCCACCACTAAACCATGTCCCTAAGTGTCATGTCTACATGTCTTTTAAATACCTCCAGGGATGGCGACTTGTCATAGTTTGACTCAGCTGGCGTTCAAATACCATGCAGCTGCTCACTCACTGTCCCCCCTCCTGGGGAATGGTGAAGAGGATTAAAGGGTAAAGGGAAAAGAGACTCATGGTTTGAGATAAGAACAATTTAATAACTAAGCTACAATAAAAGTGAAAATAATTATAACAATAATAGTAACAATATGCAAATATAAAAATGAGTGATACACAGTACAACTGCTCACCACTTGATAACCAAGGATCAGCCTGTTCCCTGCTGTTGTAGTTTTACCTCAGCTGGCAGCAAACCTCAACGGCGCTCATTCATCCTCCCCCCTGCCTTCTCCCAGGGATGGGGGAGAGATTTAAAGAGGTGAAGGGAAAAGAGACTTGTGGGTTGAGATAAGAACAGTTTAATAATTAACTACAATAATATTGGAAATAATAATAACAATGCTGATGATAATAGTAATATATGCAAATATACAAATGAGTGATACACAGTGATACTGCTCACCACCCAATGACCAAATCTTAGCCCATTTCCAGCTAGTGATTGTGGAGCAGAGAGAGTTCTGAAACGGCAATTCCAGAATGGAGATAAGGCATTCAATGTTTTCTACAGGTGAGAATAGAACTCGTAAATTGGGTCACTGCTATCAGATTCTATTGCTATAGAAATCAGCCACCATTTCACAAGACTTTGTGTCATCAGTCACTGAATGAGTGAGCACAATGTTAAGATTTTAGCAGGAGTGTAATTGGAATAACCAAATGTTATAGGATTTGGGTTTTTTTAAACTGTGGACTTCTTCTTTTGGACTGAGATCCTAATTATGCTTTTCAGTAGAAAAGTAAGTTCCCAACCTGATTCCAAAAACCAATGCCCTACTTTGTGAAAGAGCAGGTTCAGGCCTTTCTTAAGCCTTTAAATAGCCTATAAGCTCTCGCCATTCCTGTCTGTATAACTCATGTGTCTGCACTATCGTTCCATACATATGGAATGTGTTGTAATTTCCAGCACTATCTTTGTGACTTTTGTCTTTGAGGAACATGAGCACTTCAGTGCAATGAACCAGCTCATTGGTTATAAAAGCATGATGCAGTATTCTTTCTGTCTCAGACTATGCAGACTTATAAAAGAAAATACTGTATTACTTCTAGAAAGTCTAACCAGATGAAGACCCCAACACATCAGATTTATCATAAGAAGTCCATGTTCCTCTTATAACACTTGACTATGGTGGGAATGTCTGCTGGTGAATGCCATCTTGGAACCCATGCCTGCCTGGAATACTGCTGCCTAACCTGAGCAAAACCTTATGAGGGAATGTGGTTACGGTTAAATGCTATAGTCAACCACAGGCCCATGCTGGAGTCCATGCTGTAACCCTATTTCACTCGCTGATATAGAGGAGCTCAACTGAAAGGTGCTGAGGGAGACAAAACATTGCTTAGATGTAGAAACTTCAGTTCTAGAAACAAGCATAAATGAAGAATTTGATGAAACACAAAGCACATTTTCTACAGAGAAGTTTCCAGACATGAAGCCCCACACAGAACAATGAAGCCCTCTAAGAATCAAAATTAAAAATTCTGATTTCATAATGATGGTGATCAAACAGCAGAACAAACTGCACAGAAAATTGTGGAATCTCCATCCCTGATGTTGTTTAAAGCTTGACCAAACAAGGCCCTGTTGACCAAGTGTGATTGGGCCAGTCAATAGCAGGATCTCCAGAGGTCAATTATCCAGAGGTCAATTATCCTCTTGTTCTGTGAAACAAGGACTGGTATTCCTGACGGAACAAAGGTGAGGCTGCTCCTGCTGGTCTTTTACTTGTTTCCAAAGTCTAAAGACTTGGGTTGGGACACTTCTTGACGTACTCCAAATCCCACCACCCAACACCACATGTGCTGCACAGAGTGCAAGTGTGATGACCCTGTGGCAAAAGAAGCAATCAGCTTGGCCTTACCTAATAACACATAAAACAAGGCAGTTTGTGCAGTGGTGGCAACTACTGACAGTAAATCAGAGTGTGGAAAAATGCATGTGCATAGTTTATTTTCAAAAAGCTGAGTCACACTATGAAGGTGGCTTTTCTGTCTGTGCAGAATGTTAATTCTTCTGCCTTAATCAAGGCCCTGTGCTTTCTGCATCCTGCGGATGTATGCTGCTCTGATCTACCCTTCAGTGTGTCTGCCCTTTGCTGTACTTACATGGAATAAGTCCTTTTGCTGACATTTCCTTCACTGAATTTATGGTGTTATGCACTGCGGAATGCGTGCAAAGCTGCTTCTGAAATGGTGTGTTTGCCTCTTACACAAAATGCCACCTCTCATTTGATATGTTAATTTTGGAATCTAATGATGTTTTAATTAAAATAATTTGAGTTCATAATCATAGATCCTGATCCTCAAAAAGGAAGGAGAGTAATGATAGCAATTTAAACACAGTTATTCAATTCAGTATATATATACTGAATGCACGAACTTTTCTTAATACAAACACTAGCTATGTTCTGATTAATTAAAAGCAATGAATATTAAAAACTCTTTTAAGAGAGCTGAAAAAAGAACGTTCATATTTTTGTTTCTGAGAACATGAAAGGACAGGTTACCACTCTTTTGGAGTTCTTAAAGACTAACCAAGAATATAGTCTGGTCCATTTGTTTACTGAAGTTTTAAATAAGCTTGTGTCATGATGACATTAAGTGGGTGTTGATGACTGTCTCTGTGACCCTGATTTAGGAAAGTGGACTTCTCAGTTCCACTATAGATGAAGAAATATGTGCAGTAATTAAATGTTTTGAAGAACTTAGATTTAATAACACAGTTGCTTAAAGATATAAAGTCCTAATTCAGCTGAGGGTTTAAGTACAGATTTTTTTTAAAAGTTAGCTTCTAGAAGAATAAAAACCTCATTATTTTATGTGTTTCATTTTAAGAAGAAAAGAGATGAAAATATGATCAGAGAACACAATTTCTGCTAGAAAATGTCTTTCTTTGAAATGAATTTACCATTGCTGGATCTAGAGATTTGAGACTTTTGCAAATATTTTAGGATTAAATGAGAAAATTCACCATGCAGACTACGATCTATATTATTAGCATCCTGCTGTCTGACCTAAATCGAGAAGCAAGGAGAATGCTGATTGCCAACAGACCTCAAAACTTCCTAGCTTAAATGTACCATGTCATGTGGAATTCACTGTATATAACTTGAATACAGACCTGTAAGTCAAAATCCATTCAGAAAGTATTTTGATAAACAGATTTAGCTTATGTTAGAGGTAAAAGCAAGAGCTATCAGGCTGGACTATTTCTTTTGGTCTTTTTTGTTTTAGATTCCATGACTCTACCTTGAAACATTCTTTAGTATACAGAACAGAAGGCATTTGGTTATGATAAATACATAACGTATTCCATGCTGAAGCTATTGATCCCACACAAAATTAATAAAGTCTCTACTTTCTTATGTTAAAGGATAATTCTCTTATGTCTTTGCCTCAATTGCCAATGGTATTATATGGAAAACAAATGGCACTAGAGCCTCAGATAACTATTAAATGATTATGTAAAGAAAAATTGCATATAAAATTAATATGAACTGCTTTAATAAGATCCATTCAATGAACAAGAACTTCTGGACTACATTACCTACTGACAGAAACCTGCTGACAACAACCTGGAAACTCAAATGCAAGAAAATGCTGATTTCACCTTTAAGTGATGGCACTGAATTATTTAAACATAATTGCCTATCAGATGATGTGCAGAGTAGGTCTGATTTTGCTGCACAAGACTGAATACTTTAAAGCATTAATCATATCCCACTCAACCTCGCTTGCAGCTGACTCTACTTCTCAGATATGTGGGGATTCATGGAATGTGTTTGTCCATGCCCTCTTGAATCTTGCATGCTCATTTCTGCTCTGATGCAAGTAGCATAGTGTCCTTTGGTAAGGATAACAGGTAGCTGGGTCTGAAGTCGTTTAAGGCCTAGGTGACCCTGGTTTGATGATGTGGGAGCTAGATATCCCCCGTAAGTTCCCTGTTCCCCACATTCATGAAAATGAAGACTTTGCCTCCCCTACACTAAATCCAGGCTTTGAGATTTCAGCCCGAGTTTCTTATTTTGGATTTTTAGATTGTATTCTTCACTCTTCTGAGATGTTAAAATGTGCCTTGTTATTGGTGGCAAACCAGGAGGGCCATTTAAGCACTAGACCTCTTCATCTACAGAGTCTGGATGGTCTCCACCCCTCGGTGCTTTTGAACTAATCTTGCCTGCCTAAGTGAGACAGACCCCCTGGGATCCATGAAGGAGATTATATTCAGTGGCCTCTGTTGTGTTGGCAGTGATACCAGAGGACAGTTATAACAATTTCTGGCCTCAGAGACCTCTGAGCTCTCCTTGCTCTGTGCCTCAGAGGCTCATGCTCATGGGGTGCTGGGGGATATGTTCCCTGCACCTTCCCTTTTGCTCACTCTCCGCTGCAGAGGTTACGTGAGAGAGTTAAAGTCACAAAATATTTCCTTCTCTGTTAATTTAGAACTTGGTGAAAACTACAATTTGTAACACTCCCTGCTCAGTTATGCAGTCACCGATATTTTTGTGGCCAGGGAGACTGAATAGTCATGACAAGTTATTAGTGTGCAGCTATTGTGTTTCTGCAACCATCCAGCAGAGAGAGTGAGACTGAATTTCAGTGTGTGCATAGAAACGCCAGTGGAAATATTATGATTTTGTTTCTGTGTTCAGTAATCCAGAAGAGACCTAGAGGAAATCATATCTGAGGGAAATTCAAATGTAACAATGTTACAGAGGTCCAGTAATAATTCACATAAAACTTTTGTGTGCTTTTTAGAGCATTTTTCATTTAGTTAGGTTGATGGAGGGTGTTTTTAAATTAAAATTTAAAAAGCGAAAAAACTTACACTAAATTTGTAAGGAAAATCATGTAGCTGTAGAGAGGAGTGAAGAATCTCTGTCACCACAAGACAGTGAAGAAAAAATAAAATTTCACCCTGTATTTTCACTCTTTTACGAATAAGGAGCAGTAAGATTTCATTATGTTCATTCCTACAGTATTGAGATCTGCAAACATATATGTGTTGAGCTGAATGAGGCTTTGAGCAACCTGGTCTACTGGAGGGTGTCCCTGCCCATGGAAGGGGGGTTGGAGTTTGATGATCTTTAAGGTCCTTTCCAACCCAAACCATTCTATGATTCTATGTTACTGCAAGAATCCCAATAGAGTGAGATGCTATTGAACGTGTAAGTCTATTCTTAGTTCTGCTCACAACCAGTGTAAAAAAAACTGAATTAACGATCTTCATGAAATTACTCCATTTACAGAATTCTTTGCATGACCACAGCAGATTTTACTTGTTAACACCTCTTCCTCATGATTCACAGGGAAAAACCTGACTAGAGTACTCATTTACTCTCCAGGAATACTTCTTTAATAACAGATGTTTTAATGCTTGGAAGAAAAAAAAACAGGTTTTAAATGTGCTACTAGAAACTACATGGAAATTGTGGCAAGTATTAATTGAGAGATATTATGTTAGTTTTTTTTACTGTGATTTATTAATTATTTTGAAAGAATCCCATGTTTCCTGATGGATAAGATAAAAGTAATGGGACAGTTACGAATCAAAACTGTTAGTGAATTAGGAGAATTTGAAGAACAATTTTGTTCTCCCCAAATTAGAGAAATCCCCAAAATTCTAAAACCTCTACTGTTTCTATTATATCATTTCAGTATTATTTGTATTATTATTTATTTATTTACTTACTCATTTAAATAGCATTTTTTGCAGCACTGTTAGGGAACCCAGTTGCCAGTGGAAGGGAAAGCACCCCAGGTGTATCCTGACCACAAAAATAAGCTGGACACCCATACTGTCAGAGCAACAACATGCTTATTGTTATGTTAGGAGATGTGGTCATCAGGAGCAGGGCTGCCTGACTGTTGCTTGTGAAAGGTCTTTGTCATATGTTTCACTGTCTGTGACATTTGCTTTTTCCCCTCCAAATTCTTCCTCCTCACCACTCTCACCCCCTCTGTAACAAACAGCCCATCCGTGTTTACTCTTTCCACATTTGCCCTGATTTTGCTGACTTGATACATTTATTTGATGTTTATGACATTGCTGCCCTGGTAATATCTACCTTGGCTAGCAATTCTGTTAAACTAGTACCTCTTTTTCTATCTGTAATGTTTCTCATTTCTACAGCTCCTCATGTTGCTATCTTATTAGTGTAATCGCAAAAGTCAGAGTTAATAATCTGCATGTACATTACTACCATTTTCCCACCTATAACACCATGAAATACCTTATTAATGTAGCCAACTGCACCCATGTCCTAACAGTCACAGTGGACAAAAACCATCAAAAAACCCACCATAAAATTCTGTTTCCAAGTTGGGTCTAGTCAGTTGATCTCTCTACAACCTCAAGTACATGTAAAAGCAGTGGTGTGTCTAACATTACAAACTCCCAGTCATTAGGAAAAGCTAGGATGTTGCAATGAAATAAGGCTATTCTAATTTGAGAAAGTTTCTCATGGCCTTTGTAGTGTAAAAACCTCTTCCAGGGACACTGCACTCTAAGCATACACAAAAGCAGGCTTAATTTTCTCTAGTCATTTCCCCTCGCCGAAAAAAGGCTTTGGCTTTTTTCTTATTTTGTAAAACGCCTCCTTGAGTGTGGTATATTGGTTATCCCAGTGTTCCTTTCTGAATATATTAACGTTGGGGATAAGGAATGATGTAGAGATATTCATTAAGGATATAGAGAGGTAGGCAGCCAAATTTACGGAAGATTTCACAGAATATTTCTCGCTTATCTGGAGAATCATAAGATTAACTTGCAGTTGCACCTTCAACAAAAGAGGAAAACCTATCCTTTCTTGGATATGCATCGGGTTGAAAGGCCCCATCTGAGTGTAGTTCTTTAGGATAATATGGGAGCTTTGGCAGCTGGCAGGAATGTGAAGGTGCCAGCCTACGTACACTAAAGATTATTAGCTTCCAGAAATTAGAGCTTCCCAGAAGACAACGAGGAGAAATCTCTAGTGTCAGGCAACATCAGAGAGGCAAGTGGGGAAAGGATCCTATTGCTTCCATGCAAAAGGCTCTTGAAACAACCTGTCCACAAAGAGGTGACTCAATTTGTAAGAATTGTTATGGAAGAAAGAAGTCCGAATAACCTTGATTGGTGCACACTACTATTTTCTTCCCTAATCCACTCCAGAAGTACAGGGTATTTGGTTTTTCTTTTTTAATTTTCTTTTCCTCTCATATAGTGTTGGTGTTTTTTGTTTGGTTGTTAGGTTTTTTCTTCTTTTTTGTTTTTTTGGTTTCTTTTTTTTTTTTTCTGGTACAATCAGTAGCACAAGTTTTTGCTCTAAGCCTCTTTAGCACTTCACAATGAAGTAAATATCTCAAAGAAGAGGGACAGAAAAAAAGAAAAAGAGATTCATGTTTAGCCACTGAACGGAATACAGTAAATTGTTCCTTGGCTAATCACAATATTGATTTTTGACAGTGTGTACCATCAACAAAGGAGAGAGAATAAGAGAAAGGGGATAGTTAGGCATTCAAGAATTCTGTTCCTAATCTTTCACAAGATGTATAGACAGTGTTATCTTGGAACGAAGACTTGCATTTATTAAGTAATAACTGATTGGAGACTGATAAACTATCATTATAATTTGTGCACAAAGAATAACAAAAGAGAAAAAGGATTTATTCATCTGGGATAAGAAATGCAGATTAAAAATAGAATCTATAAAACTGATACAAATAGGGAATGTAGAGATTTGGGAAGGTGCTCACAAGCCAGCTGTGTTTGTATAACATTTTGATTAGTTTGGAGTAGCTTGAAGCGACTCTACTAAATCCTTACAAATGTCTAGATGTTGATAGAAGAAGCTATGCTGTACATCTTAATAGACCTGCTGCAGAATAGAGCCCTAACTTGATGTAGGTTAAAGTTCCTGCAATTGATTTTTTTTTTCTTTAGTACAAAAAATTATCAGTCAGGGTTTTTTTTATTCAACGTTTGTTTTCCTGTTATTGATTCTTGGGAAACAACTAAAGTTCAGTTCATATTCTTGGGTTATAACATTTTTAGCTGATGAACCTGGAATTTGTGATCCAAACTGTGTCCCAAAGGAGATAACATCAATTAGTAATGATTTTCCAAACACTATGTGTATTTGTGATGGACATTATAAACAAAATGTTAAAATAAAGCCTGATCAGATTATCAGCTATGATTTGCAATGTCTGCACAACCTTTACCCTTTCTGGAAGAAAACAATAAAATAAAACTGTCAAAAGCTGATTAAGTAAAGCTTGCTCTTAAATAGGGCTCTGTAGCCCTGTTTGATCCTGTTAAAGTTGTTATGGCATAGCAAGCAGTCCACTTCAGGACAAAGGGCAAAGTTCTCCATAGTACTCCCACGTACTAATAATCATTCACAGCTTATTATACTATGAAGAATGGCAAAGGGCACTGAAAAAAAACCCCATAAAATTACTACTGTTCTGCACTAACTCGATGCAATCAATAATTGTGAGGAATTCCTTGCGAGGATTTCATGTTGCTTATCTTTTATAATTTTTTTGAAGTTTTTAATTTATCAGAAGTGTGAAAATGGAGATGTTCAAAAGCCATTTGAACACTGACCTGGACAACTTATTCTAGGTGGTCCTTCTTGAGATGATCTCCAGAGGTCTCTTCCAACCTCAACCATTCTGTGATTGTGTGTCACTATATTGTAGTCAGAATTGTATCAGTCTATTTCAACTGTAGACAATGTCTGGACAGCAACAGACCTGTGTCCGCTCCATTGCCACCCGTGTCTCCTATATCACCACTCATGTTTCCTACATTGCCAGACTGTTCAACCCTACCTTGGCATCAAAGATGTATCATGAGCTGCAGAAGGACTAACACATTACCTGTTATGTGAGGTGTTTAATTCACTTCTCTAAAAAAAAAAAAAAAAAGAAGTGCAACTTTCTTTACAGTTTTCAAGTAGTCCTGGAAAAGTCATCAGGGTTTGCCAATGACCGTGACCATGGATTTTGTGGTAAATGAACAGCTGGTTGTAACAACAGCTCTAATGTGCTGTACAAAGACATGTTACTTCAGGATTAGATGCAGTGAATAACATGTAACAATCACTTTTTGGGCTGACACAGGGCGAATTGGCTTCCCTAACTGGAAGCCTGAGATAAAGAATTCTGTCTTGATTGATCTGAAGTATGGATGGAAAAACCTTCATCTTCTAGACTGAGTAGAGAATGTGACACATTTATCAAATAATTATAACCTTTTCTCAAACTATTTCCACCTTGTGCTTCTTAGACCTGAAGCAGGTTCAGTGAAATGAAAGGACAAAGGAAAGAGGAAAGAGGAGGGAGGAAAAAAAGTAAAATGAGAATGAACGAGAATTAGTAAAAGAAAGCAAAAGCAAGAAAAGAGGAAAGGGAAAGGAGGTAAAGAAATTGGGAGTAAAGCTAAACCTCAGAATAAGGGAGGGGTAAGGGGAAGGTGTTTTTAAGATTTAACTTTTATTTCTCATTATCCTACTTTGATTTGATTGGTAATAAATTAAATTTATTTTTTCCCCAAGTCGAGTATGTTTTGCCTGTAATGGCAATTGGTGAATGACCTCTCCCTGTCCTAATCTTGACCCTTGAGCTTTTAATTATATTTTCTTTCCTTTGTTCAGTTGAGCAGGGGAGTGATAGAGTCACTTTGGTCTGCAGCTGACATCCAGCCGGGGTCAACCCACCACAGGGTTTAATAAAAATAATAATAACAAATAATAATGAAAAGAGGTGGGGAAACATACAATAACAAAGAGAGTGAAAAATAAAACTCAAGAAAGACAAGTGATTATCAATACTGTTTTCAAGGGGTTTGCAGCTCCCAGAAAATGAGATGCAAACCAGCAAACAGGAAAACATTGAGAAGAGACATTTTGGAAGTTCTACTTCTGTTTCTGATGTTACCATCAACCTAAAGCTGTAGAACGGGTGCTTCTGTGACCTAGGATTCAGTGTGAAGCTACTCCAGGACTTTGGGCTGCACTTTTTTGGGAATGTGGCATGGTGGGGAATTCTTGTTTTTTTATCCCTGTGTCCCAGTGAAGAAGATTCTCATACAGAAAGATAAAACGGTTCAAAGGGATGAGAGGATTCAAATTTCCCATATGGCAAGAAGCCGTCCTAAGCTACAGGCTGCAAAATGCACTGCACTCTGCACCTGTCTCTCCAAAGCTGGGCCACTGAGCAGCCAGGAAGGTGCAAAGTTCTGAGAATAGCGAGAGGACACTTGATTCTTCAGATGAGTATTTAAGATATTTTCTGTTCCTCATATAACTTCGTTTTTTCTTCTAAGGACTGTACAATAGAAGTTACCTGGTTAGTCCTAGAAATAAGGACAAGATCTGTACTCTAACCGATAAAAAGCAGAAACTTGTGATTTCTTACCTTTTCTCCATCCAGTTTAAGGACTACCATATTCTTGTCTCCAATGTAATATTTGTTAAACAGAAGCAAGCTCTCCATCACCATCAAGACTTCAGTAACATTTGTCACATCCACATTTCTTATGTTCATTATATATTGAACTTTTTACAAATGAATGAGATTTGTAAATGGCATCCACAGCTCCAAAGCTTCTTCCATAAGCTGCAAACGCCGCCCCCCCACCCCAAATCTCAAAAAATATCTTGTTGCTTCAGTGAAAGTAGTAACACAAAAGGAGCACTTTGGAAAAATTCCCCAGTATTGTTAATTTACTCAGCTACAGACAGCCAGTCAGAATCCGCTTAGATTCTACACATCCTTAGCAAGAAAAAAAAAAAAAAAAACAAAAAACAAAACAAAACAAAAAAAAAACACAAAAAAAACCTGTCATGTTTTGGAGGGTATTCAGCTTGCCATAGCACGGACAACAAGGAGGCTACTCTCCACAGTACTCATGCTTTAGGTATCATGCAGTGTGAGATCTTTGTCCACCCATTACAGAGCTTTATAACAGGCTACTGAGTCTTTTGCTCTTTTCCAGTTACATGGAGGTTTGTTGTTTCGGAAATCAAGACCTTCATGCAGCCTAGCAGATGAGAAGGGATCATGAATGACCAACACGAGCTTAGGGACAGGGTGTTCTCTGATACTGTCGTTTGTAGAACAGGAAAGTGAGGCAATATTTGTAAGAGAGTTTATTCACAACTTTGCTTTGTTGATATGTAGAATATTTTTGTGAGCATTTTAACAATGATTAACATTTATTTATAGAGAAAAAAAAGCTTTCTTCTTCGTTTTCTAACTAAAATCTTTAAAGAACTAATATAAAGATACTCAGTCTAGGCAGCCCTACACCAGGAAAAACATGTAGCTAGATGAAAGCAGTAATACTTGGAGCAGAAACTAAAATGTGTGGATGCAATAATGAGCAATTTGGGTTTTTTAAAAAAAACCCTTACAATTGAGTTATTTGCAGAATTATAACTAAATCCCTCATGTCAACCAATCACTCATAATAAACGTTTTGAGTGACCCTAAAAAGTGGTCCTTGATCCATGTAAAGATTGTTATTGCTTGTTGCATTGCCTAATCTCACTATAAATACATTTTTACACAAGAATACATTTCTGTTAATTTTCAAATTACTATCTTCAAATAGCTATCAGAAATCAAGTGTTTATTGTTAATTGAGACTTGCATATCCTCTTTACTCAAACCACCATATCTTGCTTCTATTTACAAACCAAATTAATCAAGACAGCTGTAACTTCTGCCCATATTTTCTTTTGTGTACAAATGATTAAAGAAGGATTCACTCATCTCTGGTGCTCACAAGTTATTTAAATGTAATTATAATTGGATCTTTAGATATTTATTAGATGCATATATTTTTCTAGTACTCTAGTATCTATTTTCAGCTCCCACCTTTTCTCTGCTAATGTCTTTCTGAATGTGACATACTCTGTTTACCTGACCATAAAGAGGGGAAATGACTGTACAATTGCAAAAACTTCATTCCCCTCAGGGCACAGCAGGATCAGTTCCCCTTTATTGAGTCCTAAATACCTTTTAGTGTTTGTCAGTTTGAGAAGTGGTTTTGAAACTGAAATGCTCCAGTGCTCCAGTGAAAAGGATGTGAGTTCTAAAGGAAGCATCCATTGAAAAGTTTTCCTCTTTCCTGAAGGGCAAGGACTCAGCATTGACTTCAGCCTTCAACTTCTTGTCCTTTCTCAGTCATTACTAGTGCATTTATAGTCAGAGGAATAACAGACATTTCAGGCCGTGGACACTGATTACTGCAAGCAGTAGTCGACTGGTGAACAGACAACTCTCCAACAGTCTTTGAGGTGTTAGCAATTCACACAGCGAGTTCTCCAAATCTGCTACTATTAGCAACCTACAATCAGTTACATCAACAGTCTTCTCTCAGACCTTGGTCTCTACACCTTTATCCTGGGGTTAAGACTCATGAGCACTTTGGGCATAAGAGGACACCCACTCAAACCCCTCTATTACTTCCAAGTCTGGAGCAGGGTTTTATAACTTCCCTATCTTGGCATTGTTGACTCTTATGGAAGTCCTTTCTCCAGTCAAAGGACAAAAGGATTTGGTTTGTGAGCACTTTTTTTATTTGGGAATACTATAGAAACTACTTAACTTTGTTACCCCTTGCCTGCTAGGACCCATGGCTTCTCAACTTTAAAATATTTAAAAATTCTTTGGCCCTTGTTGTTGATGGAACATCAATCACATGGAAAATTCTCATTACATTTGCTGTCTCTTTTCCCTTGTGGCATGTACTATGGCATATTTTTCTCATAAAATAAAGACATTGCAGGCATTAAAATTTACCATTTGTGAAATACTTAATGTCATCACCAGCTTATTCCTTATATTGGAAAAACTCACAGATAAATGATTTTAGAATTGGATTAAGCTGACATTTATCTGAAAGGCAGAAGAACAGAAGTGCTAACTAAAAGAAAAGTTAACAAACCCAACTTTACTTCAACAGTTTTACTCCTTCATATTTATTTCATACAAATGCCTTTTCAATCCAGTTTTGAAGAAACAGATATACCACCTGTCCCAGATTTGACATTGATGGTTTATTTCATATTGCAGCTCTTCTGTCTGGAAAGACATTCTGACCAAAGAACTTAAGTTCTTCTTCTTGGATTTGGCATTTGCTCAACTAACCTTGTAACAATTACCCTTCACTTTGCAGTTCTGTATAATAAAAAGTATAAGGCAAAATTACTGATCTATTACATTGTTTTCGACTGTATAGTTCTCCTTTGTGTTGAATTTGCCATCAATCGCTTTAACTGCTGCCGGTGGTTTGCAGGGTCTGGAACTGCCTGGTAATGATGTTGCATCTGATGGATAGCAGTTGTAACCTTGCAGCTGACAACAACAACAGTTCATTGTGGGAAAATGATGTAAGCTGTTTGAGCAAGAAGACATTTTATGTCAGGATCCGAGCTGTATCCCGCTGTCAGCAGCACCGATGTTGCGACTAAACAAGCTCCATGCTGCTGAAACAGATAATTGTGGGTTTGGTCACTGGTAGCACGTCTGCCAAACATTTGACAGCTTCCCGCTTTTTATGCAAACATTTTAAAGAGCTTAGTCGCATATTTAACTTGCAGATAATGCTAACATTGTTTAGATTTAGCATAGTGAAATCAGTGTCTTGGGAGCCATATTCAGTGTGAAATGTTTTGATTAGGATAAAAAGAAGGTAATTTTTCCCCACATGCACATCTCTGGCAGTATGTATCAACCCTCCCTGGGACAAGGGAGGCAACAAACCCTCTAGTGAGCAAACAGTTGGCCTGAGAGGTTTCACAGAATGTCATCAGGGACACCCCATGGCTTATGTCTCTCTAGCTCATTCACTGTATCCCACTTATCTTCCATGTCTTCCAAAATTATTGAGTTAAATCTGTTTAAATAATTTTAATTTTTGAATAAATTTAATTTTTCAGTGCTGCCTTTGTGACCAGAAAGTTTTTTTAGAGCAGAATCTGAGCTCAGGAATCCTAACATCCAGCACTTCTGCCCAGACACATGGTAAACTTGGTGCATTTCCAAGAACCCATCTCTTCAGAGGATAATTTTCTGCTTCTCCTAGCAATGTTCTGCCTCCTCAGAAGAGAGCATTCCAAACCTCCCTGACTGCCCCATCAGATGTCATGGAGTGAGGTCATATAATGCAAGTCTGTTGCATAAAAAAGCACCGTGCTTTCAAATACAGACCACACTAACACGCAGTAATGAGATCTGATCGATTGTTTTAGAACAAGTTCGGAATAGAATAATATGTTTAAGTTTTCCTTACATCAAGCCTTTCAAAGTTCCATACTAATATATGAAAATGCAGCTTGTTTACAGATTTTTCCTGATGATTTTGTTGACATTATTGTTTAAACTAGAAAAATGTGAAGTCCTCTGAGCAAAGTGGAAAAAAAAACCACCCCTGTCAACAGCCACCATCTGTCATTTATGTATTGTACTGTGTTTAATTATGGAAATGCTCATTTGACTGGCAATTGTCTGAAATGAAGTACCCCCAAATTTATTTGCTTTATTTAAAAGCTGCATACTGTGCTCTCTGATGTCCTAAAACTCAGAACGGATGGTAATGTTACTGTGTATAACGCCAGTCTTTATCACCCTCATTGTAATTTCCCAAATAAGAATCTTAAAATTGCTAGCTAAAATATAATGAATTGAATTACTTCATTTTGGAAAACAAAAAGCCTATCAGATGTGCTTTAAATGAACATTCTGCAAAACTGATTAGCTTTTATAAACTGAGGCTTTGTTTTCATCATTGAGTCTTTTGTGATATGTATTTATGGTCTTGTCCTTGATTAATCCAGTAAATTGTCAGATGTGGAGGAAAACGAAAGGTTTACTGGACTTCTAAACAGTTTTGCTTTACCTAGGCTAGTTCTTTTGTTTATATGCAAATAGTATCTTTTTTTTTTTTTTTTTGACTTTTATGCAAGTACAACCAAGAAACAAACAATGGCTTCATTTAAAGTAGCTGGTACATTAGTGTCTATGAACTGATTGTTAGCATATTTCCATATAACTTCCTATGCAAACTGGGGAAAGGACATAGAACTTCAACCAACAATAAGGCATTGAATTTCAAAAGGGTAAATAAAATATTTGTGTCTTTTACAGGGATTACCATGGTTTATGGTTAGCATATCACATTCCTATGTTGAAGGTTTCAGTAAGATCTGTCAATATGGCAGCATAGAATGATTCTTAATGCGAATATGATTTCAAGAATCTGCCCAATCTTTTCTAATTATCCAAACTATTTCTGGGACTGTCAGCAATGAAGTACTCGGAAATCAGCAGACAGAATCAGACAGAACAATGTAAATAGGATAATTCATCAGTAGATTTTTCTTATTCTTATAGGGCATTTGAGTAAAAATTCCAATTTCTTCAAGGGGTTTTACTGTTCTGTCTCACTCAATATCTTTTCCATGATTCTTCTGTTTGCTCCACTGCACAGACTGATTACAATCCGTTTGCTGGGAACACTCACCACTGAAAATTGAACATGTATCACCTAGAAGTGGTTTACTGGGGAGGATGGTCTAAGGTAGATTTGCTCCTCTCCCCCTCCCACCTAGAGCTGCAGTGTGTACTCCCAAAGCACACGATGCTACCATAAGTGCACAAGCCTTACTTCTTTCCTCATTCAGACTGGATCTGTGTCCCCCACAAGAGAAGCTGCATATAAGTGAAAGGAATTAGAATAGCTCATAATCAAGTGAAGGGAAGACAGAAAACATCATGTTTCTTCCCAGAAGAGCGATGCAAAAAATACTAGGAGAGCTCACTTTCTTAATCTTGCAGCAGATCTCACTCCTAGTAAGAGTAGTAGTAGAAATGAGTTATCATTAGACTTATCAGCAAGATTCAGTCAGGTACAAACAAATATATTCATGTGTGTGCTTCACTCAAGTTAACTGAAAAGGGTTTTGACAAGAGTTAGGATGACATTTATATTGTATGGCATTTTCATTCACTTCTTGGCGAGTGCATAATTAATTTCTGGACAGAATGGTTGACTTTCTTTCTTTCTCTTTCTTTTTTTCTTTTGTTTGATATTGGTTTTTTTGTTTGTTTGTTTGTTTGTTTTTTATCTTAATGAACCTACATATTCATCTTCAAGGCACAGGGGCAATCTGAAAGAGTAGAGAAAAGGAGTACTATGATATTGAGTTGAATGAGAGGCCTCTTTAAAATTGTGTTTATTTGTTTCTTTCCATGAAAAAAATGAAAAAAAAATAAAATACTGTGATAAAACAAAAACCATAATATAATTTTTTTCATATAGCTTTACCCGTTTTACAGGATTCCAATGGTATGTCAATAGCAGTAGAGCAAAATATGTCATGCCACTTCAGAATAACATGACTTGTCATATTCTTCACAACTACTCTTCTTACAATTTTTCAAGATGTTTTGGTCTTTCTGTATAATGTATCATCTCAAAATCTGATATATGGTGATGTATCATTTTGCTTTGCTACTATTTACACATTGTGAAATAACATAAAAAAATGACTACATAAATTCATGCCAGAAACATATCTTAAGCCTCAAGTTTTGATTGAAGTAGGATTTTTTTTTCAAAGTAACTAATTTTGGAAAGTTTTCAAAATTTTTATTTTACAGTAAGTTCTGAACTTTATCTTTCCATTTCAGTCTGAAAAATGTTGAAAAGCTAAGTTGTTTTTAAAATTGAATACCTAAATGTTGGCCATCCCTTTCTGTTACAGTCTCTGAATTTCACAATTAGTTCCTTTATTGAAGCAATATAATTTTCCACATTTCAAGGTATCTCTTGCATTGATTTAATACAACTAAACCATTTTAGAGTCTGATAATTTCCCATTGAATCTTTCCTATTAATCTTAAAAGGCTTGAGATCTTAATAACAGACAGTATGGATAGTTTAATATCGGATAGTTTAAATTCTCACTCTTATTCCTGCTTGTTTGTATATTGCTGGCAGTATATGCACCTGCAGATTCTCCCAAGTTTTGCAGAAAATGAAAGGAAATTATGTGAGCCCCATAGAAACTAGAAACGGAGGTTCTGAAAGCAGAGAGTGATAAGAAGCAAGGATCCCAAAGGTCTGTAGCAGTTAGAACTGGCTTTTTCTCTGATCAGTTGACTAGCTTCGTTCTTTTATGACAATCACAAAGAAACAGGGGAGGAACAAGATACATCGATTTTTCTTTCATAACATTTCAGAAAAAACATAGTTAAAACATGACTGCAAGTTAAAGTGTGAACATAATAGTCTGATTTTTCTCTTCGGTGTGAGCATTTAGGTCTGTTGGTTTATGGCCTATGTAAGGGCTGCTGCAGCTGGAGAAAAGCTTACTGAAGATGTAAGGTACCTTAAAAAAAAAACCAAAAAAACCCAAACCAAAACAAAAAAAACCTCCAAACAAATCTAAGTGATTCCGATGTCCTGGAACGTCATTTCATCCTTGACTTTTCAACTGGACCATAGCTATTTTTATTTTAGACATCTGTACATTATACCTTCCATCAAAGACAATCTATGTAATTGCTATTTTCAAGCAGCTGAGCAGTAGAGATTATGTGGTGGTTTTGGTCTTTTTTCAGTCTTTGCTCAAAATTTTTAAAATTATTATCTTGAAATGAGAAAACATAGTCAAAATATTTCCAGATCACTTCACTACAACCATCGCTTTTCTGATTCCTTCTCTACCACTCACTGATTTGTGTTCTGAATCTCATTCTGTGTATTTTAGGACAAAGAGTCTTAAGAATAGCTCATCTAGATTCTTCATCACAGCCTATGAATTTCACTGAGTTCCCTGATTCATTGCCTAAGTTGTACCTGATTTAGTGACATCGTAGTTGGTTAATTCAGCTGTTCGCTTGTACGTTGATCAGCCTAATCGCAGGGAAACTCTTACTTCCAGTTACAAGTTTCTGGAATAAATAGACGTTCAATAACTGATAGTTTTCTTCGTTCAAAAAGCACGTCCCAGCTGCCAGCATGTAGGTGAAATCCACTCCCAAGTGGTCTGGTGTTACACTAGCCCACCCTATAAGAAGTCTCTTACTTCTGTGGACATCTTCCATCACAATCAAGCCACCTCGTCCTTATTTTTCATAAACTAAAGCAATTAAGCTTCACTAGTCTGGAATACAAGGCATTTCCTCAAGCCTTTGAAAACGTCCTGTGGGTTTTTACCCACCCTTTTGCCAAAAATGAGAATACTGGGATGTTTCACTGTGTAGAAGTGGATTGTCCATCTCTTCTAACATTAAAGCAACAGGGTATATGAATGCTGTGACATTGTTGTGGGTATAACAGGAATCTTACTGCTAGATTTTCTTCCTTATGGTGATCACACACTAGATTCATCCAACTTTCTCCAGTTTTTCCTGCACTGTCCCTTATGAGAAGGTTTTAATTTACACTTGATCTGGAACAACCTGCATCTTATGGTCTTTATTGACACAGAAAAGCACACATCTTTTGACGATTATAGAAGATGGGGATCTTCATAGCTATGGAATAAACCTTAAATTGCTGTGAAGAGTAGGCTAAAAAATCAAGTTGCACATTGGACCTGACTGAGAACCAGCAGAATGGGACCTGGCACATCTCAAGGCTTTCAAACAAACCCTGAACACAGTTTGCATTCTGCATTACATCTCTAGCTAACTAGGTGCTCTATCAAGTCACTTGGAAGTCACCTTTAAACCTACAAAGTCAAGAAATTTCCAAATTAAAATTTAAGCTCTGTCCTTAATTCACCCTTATAATTTCAACATATTGTTATACGTACAATGGTTATCCCACTGGTGGAGACATTTGCAGTATTGATGTATAATGAGATCAGGTAAGGACAGCATGTCAGCCATAAATCCTAATTTACCTGATTGTCTCTGCCTGAGTCAGGCCACAGTATCGACATTCATTTCAGTTTGAGTCCCTCATTATCTGCCACCGGTACGTAGTGTCAGTGTAGATGAGAAGGGCTCAAAACCAGCTTTGAACAGAACATGAGCATTTTGAAAAATGTCCTTCAGTTGATAGTTGTAGAGTCACCCAGCTTCTACCTCTGAGCTTGAGAAAGTCCTTTCTCTCTTGGACCAGGACATATTTGTACCACAAGTCACACCTGTCTGATTGCCTCTCTGACACAACCCTTATTTGAAACCTGGTAGCAAGTGTTCTCTGTGCACCTTCTAACACAAGAGAAAATTGTGCCTCTGAACTAGAGCAAATAAGGTCAGGCAAAGGCTGCTGCTGACTTGCATGAGATAATCTGCTGCAAAAATACCTTTTCTCCACAAGTCAAAGGTACACACTGAAGTTTGGTAAGATTTATTAAACTGGTTGCTTACACACTCTCAGCCTGTATAAGACTGAGATTCATATTTTTTAAAATAGAAAAGTGCTCTTATGAAATAATGATGCATTGACAGTTCTGGAGAACAATTTTTTTTTTTTTTATGTAAAAGCAGAATAGATACAATAAGTGAAAATCAAGTTCATTATCCTTCCCAGAATATGTCATCTTTGAGTGTAGGCAGGAAGGAACCATTTACAAGAGTGAGATGGCAGCCATCTGATCTTTCAGCCTTTTGCCTGAAGCTGACAACATGTATGTATACAAATGGGAGCCCAAATGCAGTAGTGATACCTCCTGAGAATAACTTGTCACTAATAAAACTATCTCTTTAAAGTCAGCCCAACATACTGTTACCAGATAATAATGACCATGAGTTGTTGCACCTAAAACTGATGTTTGGCTGCCCTGGCTGCACTGATTTCCTTTGCCATTCACAGAATTAGAATACTAAAGAAAAAGAAAAAAATATGCAAAACAATACAAAGTCTGTACAATAAGTATCAGAAGATAAAAATTCAATCTAATGGTAATTTTTTTTTTGCCTGAAATTGTTTGAGTACCTTCCTGCAACCTTCTCTAGACATACCTTTTACAGCATCAGCCAGCAAACTATATCTATATGTAAGCACAATGTTGTTCTAAGAACTATTGTTTAAAGATTCATTTAGTTTTGGGATAATTTTGTTTGAATACTTATTCATTCCAACAATTTCAATCAGAGTGAGGACTGTGAAAACAAGAAAATATTATTTTATTTTTTTTTTTTTGTTGGAACATAATCTGGTTTTACATGTGTCAGAATAACATCACTATAGCACCAGTAACTTTCCAGTGGAAAGAAATGTGTTTGTTAAAGTTCTTCCCGTTATTCTTATAAACCTTTGTGAATATTAATGGTGTAATTATTTCATTGTTTTGTTTTTTTCTAGTTATAAGAAATGGAAACTTCTGTGTATAAATTTACAGTTAACAACACACTTCACTCCTTTACTACAGTTGCACCTCTGTTAAGAAGCTACTACAGGTGTTCACCTAGCTGGTGCTAGACAGGGACTGCTGTGAAAGCCTTCTAACACAGGCTTCAGACATTCCTTGTGTTCACCCATTTTTTAAGCTACAGGGTTCCCTTTGTGACAAGATTAGATAAAGATATCTACATCATGGACATCTGAAGTTAAATTAAATAATCCCACTCTGGACGTCCATTTGTATCCCCTACTCTGTGTTGAGTAATCAGACAGTAAATGAGTCACACAAGTTGCTCTTCATTTGGGTGAGCGAAACAGATTGTTCTCTTCCATTCTTTTGTTATACATCATGTTTTCTAATTATTTTGTTGGTTTTTATCTGAATGATAATTAATTTAGCATTCTGCTTGTTTTATATAAAATTAGTCTAACAGTGGCAGTTATATCAAAGCCAAACAGCTAGATAAGGTGACCCTTTATTCTGCTTCAATCTACTTCAGTTTATATACAGCCTTTTGAACATACCATTGCCCAGCAACCTATGCTCAGATAATGAATTATCATAACTCCTTTTCTGGAGATTGTCTGAGTAGAGATTTCCATTCTAGAAATACATCCTTCCTCTTCTGTTCCTAGACATATAACCTCACATTTGGCTACGTTCAAATGCTTCACTAGTTTATGCACAACTTACTGAATCATCCAGGATGTTCCATAACTTTGGTCTATTTTTGTTGATATTTTGCAGTTCATCTGTCTTCATGCTGGTTTTGGAATTGATTAACACATCTTAATTTTTCTCCGGTCCTTTAATAGGAACATTAAATGCCAGAAGGTCCGGGATTACTCCCTGCAGGATCTGGCTACATTACATTCATTAATTCCCCTTTTACATGATTTAGAAACCATCAGTCAATTCTTAATGTGATGTTTAATTTCTGTAAGATGCTCTTTTTTTCAGGTTTCTTAATTAATATATTGGGAATTACTGGGTTGAAATGAAACTTATCGACACTATTAACTTTATCAAAAAAACCTTCTCATTTAATTTTTAAAGTCGTGTTGGTTTGATAACACCAATTTTTCATATCCCATTAATGAAGCTACTCAACTGAATTATTTTTAGTTTGTTAAACCTCATTTTGGTTGAGATTTATATCAAATAGATATGCCTTTTCTGACATCTTAATAGTAACCCAGACAAATGCTACTGGTTTGAAAACAAGCTATACGGGAAACTGTCTGGAAACACACAAAACGGGAAAGTGATAAATGTTCTTCAGCTGCAACAGGCAGAGTGAGCAGTCCCTTCCACATCTTGGAAAATAAGATCTGCTACTGAAAAGAAAATGAATGTCAACAAATTATTTTTTACTGCTATTGTTATGAATCCCAGAAGCACTTGTAATTGCTTTACATAATAACTAGAGTTTGAAAGAGGGATTTTAATGAGAACTTTTAACTCACGTTTTCAAGGCTTTCACATTGTTTGATCCGTTCATTCTGTACTTGTGTTTATTATTGGGGCCAAGGCATGTTAAATCTATTAAAGTATATTTTATTTGTCGTTTGGCAACCTAGTTTCAAAGCAAACTACATCCTTTTGAAGGACATTACAAGCTTGGGTTTTAAAATTCTTTCTCGTTATTTTGGTATTAAAAGGGATTATTTTATGCTTGCTTAAATCGCCCTACTTTTTGCTATTTTGCATGTCATGGCTGTAATATTTATCAAAAAGTGGCCCATTTAATACACATCCTATTTGTTCATTTTCTGGAAGTGACTGACTCACAGAACAGAGATATCCCATCCTAACTCAGGGATACATTGTATATTTCTTGCAGCTCTAAATTTTCCATTTAAATCTGGGAAAATGTCAAGTGTCCAAATAATTCCATCCTGGACCCCTGGATACCTCAGAAAAGCTGATCACAATGCCCATTTTGTTTCCAAGTAAGGGACGAATTCCAACACGTCATTATTGTTCTCAGCTCAAGGAAAGATAAAAGACTGACATTTCAAAGGCAAAAATCTACAGGCCAGAAACTAAACAAATAAGAATCAGAAAATGATCAAACTATTGCGTGTTGACAGTTGATATTATTTTGACACTTTCTGAATTGAAATTTTGCAAAATTTTTGGCCTAAATTTTCATTGTTTGATATCTCAGTGCTCAACTCTTGTTCAGGATAAGAGGAAATGATGAGTGAAATAATGAGTTAGCTATGACAGAAATTCCTGCTCAGCTCTTTTTGGACACTATATGGACACTACTTCATTGCCTGTTTCAATTTGCACATAATTCCAAATTATTAATACTTCTCCAAGTTATTAATTTCCTTTTATAAGGAAACTTTTAAGAAGTTTTACCAGAATGCAAATTGCTGATGGATATTAATTAAAAGAAAAAAAAATCCTCTAGAGGAGTTTAATTACAGATTAAGACATTGAAATATACTTGCACTCACAGGTGCCTGCAAACTGTTGGTCTAAACTCCCATAATAGTTATTAGAGATCTATTCAATGGAGTTTAGAGACCAGTCATCTCACCAGCTGCCGGTCCCCAAGGATATGTATACCCTCTATGTCTTAAATCAAATTTCCTAGCCGTACAGTTAATTCTCAACAACTCCAGTGTCTTAAATACTGGCAGGCACCTACTGAACTGATACCTTGATGGCTAAAACATGAAAACACATGTGTGCAACTCAATGTAGATGTCCAAACTGAGATGTCTGGACTGAAGTTTCTGTACTGGGCCTCACCTTTGCCATCACTAAGGTCACATCCACACTGTCAAGTCACTATGACCCTGGATCACCTGCACTGCCATGCAAGTTACCCCACTTTGCTCCTCTTCTGGAGTTGTCTGCTTCCCTCTAAGCCAGCTGTGGTGCTGGGGACAGTTTACTCCAGGGAACAAGGTACATGTGAGTTCCCTCCACCCTGCATAGTCTACCAACGCTATCCCAATGGACTTTGTGTTAAAAAGCACTGAATGATGCCCTGGTGCTTCCTCAGGATATAGATAAATATCCTTAGCATCATGCTGTAAAAACACCTGTGACTTGGTCATGTGAGGCTTAGAGGAGACACTGCTGTGCATTGTGGACACAGGGACTGGGATTCAGTTATCTAAATCTAAATATTCAGTGTTATTTTATGTGTTGACAGATATCTCACCTTGCCTTCAGCTGCTGCTCCAGAAGGATATGGGTTTCCTGTAAAGTCTGTGCCATTCGTGACAACTCTGTGCAGATGGTTTGGATACATTAGGGCATATAAATGGCACTGGGAGCCAGTAATCAATTTTTGCAGTGGTTGTTTTTAATAATACAGGCATAATTTTTATCACATAGTTCATAATGATAATGATAATATTGGCATGTTTTCTTTTAAATTTTTCAAGTCCTTCCATTGCACGAATTGAGGAAAAATTAATATATCAAAAAGGAAAATGAAAATTCTGCCTTCATGTTTGCAGGGAACAAGATGGAAATGTCAACCAAGTACCTTCTAGATTCTGAGAAGCAGAAGGCAAATAAGTAGAATCCCACACTCACTAATGATACCTCATATAATTTTTGACCAATTTAATTCTTGTTTTAATTTTGGCAGACAGTACACATGGGATTCCTGCTATTTTTGTCTAGTTATAGTTGATGATATTGCATTTATTCCAAGCAAGCTTAGGGGCAACCTCTTTTGTTAGGGGAAAGAGCTAATCATCAGCGCATTGTGGGAAGAAATCATTAATTAAAAAGTTGTAGAAAGGTTGCAGAGAGAGAGACTATCTTAGGACATGGAAGTTTTGGAAGAGCTTTGATTGGTGAAGAACCATCTGACATCAGTGTGAGACAAAAAGTCATTTGTAAACAAACTTTGAGACATTAGTGATGACATTTGAAAGATGAAATCTGAAAACCTGTCCTGGTGAAACCAAAACAGAATAAATGATTCCCAATGAGTCAGAAAAGAATTCAAAGCTCTAAAGAAATGAGTCAGAAATGAAATATACTGAGTAGGCTAAAGACATGAAAAAAATAACTTTAGCATCAGAAAGAAGCTGCAGGAAACTCAACCCAATTCAGTCAGTGGCTAATGTGATCAAAATCTGCTAACCAGTTCATTTGTATTAAATATGACATGAGGTATTTTAATCACTTTGAGAAAAGTAGAATTGAATAATCTGTTTGCTAGCAATAGGAACTAAGTGTTCAACAAGAAAGGCAAGAATTCCAAGAGAAGGGAAAACAACTAAAGAAACAGAAGGCCAGATAAGGAATAATTGCCAGGAAGTGGTGGAAGTTGCATTGCTCCTACACTGAACAGAGCTTGCAGCTGCAGCCTGGAGTCACTGGGCAGTCTGCAGTTTCGAGGGCTGAGAAACCCATGGCATTGTTTTGTCACTGTGAGCACTTCCAGATGCTCTGCTTACTACGGTATGTATCTATCTGTATAATTGCATCAGCTGTACATGTAAATGTGTCGGTACTAATAAAATGTCTTTTCCATTACTGAATGCTCAGACGGGGTTTTGCGATACTCATAGCAATTTAAAAGCTATACATAAGCATTTAGGGCATGAGTCACCACTATTTGCCCCTGGCTTAGTCACTAACAGTTAGGAAAACTGCACATAAAATGGAAGTTAACTTTAACTAGAAAGCATGTTATATCATTCTTTTCTCTGCTCTAAATTATGCTACCAGGCTAAGGAGAATTGCATCCTCAAAATGGAGTTGCAGATGAGAACATACTGGACATTTTACAACAAATTCCAGGCTGGCTGCATTCTTCTGCTGATAAGAGGGTCTATGGAGAAGTATTCTTACAAGTAATAAAATATTTCCTTATGCTGTATGTGTGGGTATGGAAGAGGAGGGAAATGAAGCTTATTCTATTTGCTAGATCTACAGTGAGATCTACAAAGAGGGTGTGCAAAAAATATAGAGGTTAAAGGCAGAGAAGTACATAGTGGTGCCTGGGCTCATTGTGCATACTTTGATTTGTATAGACAGTCTAAGAACAAAAGAACAGAATGGAAATGTAGAGGGCATGGGGGAGATATGAAAGCATCAGCTGAAGTGAGCAATATACAGGATAATAGAAGAGAAGCTATATTTGGGTGACAGTCAGATGAACACCTTTGAAACTATTATTCGAGAACAGATTCCTGTTGTGTCCAAACAAGAGGTTATAAATAATTCAGTGTTATTGTTTCCACTCTTGCCATAGATAGTAGCAAGGCATGCAAAAGGGCAAAATAGTTTAATTAGACTTTTTGCCAGTTTTGTGCTCTGGTTAAACATAGTTCTGGAGAACAATAAATTTGCATGCTGGTTTTTTTTTTGGTTTTTTTTTTGGTTTTTTTTGTTTTTTTTTTTATTGTGAGGATAATGTATACCATTCCCCTCACATCCCTCCCTTGCAAAATATTAAAAAGATAAATCAGAATATTCTCAGTGGTAGACAATTTAAAATTTATTGAGGATGCTATTCTTCCATATGTAGCATTTTGAGAAGAAATGGTCTGCCATCATGGTTGTGCTCTTCTTTCCCATCCCACAGATTACTGCCGCATGATGGAGGGATCGTCAGATAATTTACTTTGAGCAATAAATTAGACTCTATAAGGTCTAAGCTTGTAGATATCTAGTTGTACAGAATTATTCAGAGCACTTAGACTAAACCTTAATGTGTTCCTTTTTGATTGAAAGGTAGGGGTAGTCCTTAAGGGGTTTATTCAGAGATACTACACACTTATCAGGAAACTACCTGAGCCTGTGGAATATCAAGTCCAGGAGTGTCTGAATATGCTTCAGAAAGGCATCTGCTTTTCTGCAGTCTTTGTGGAAGGTGATTACCAGATGGAAAATAAAGGGAAATGGAAGGCTTGCTGACCATGCAGCAGGTTGGTCCAGGGACAGCCGCCTCGCTGCTCTCCATGTCTCCTAGAGAAAGGAATAGGAACTCAAAATCACTGTTTACTTCGTCCTTCGCATGTCCACTGACATGTCTCACCAAGAGAAGATGAGGATGTTTACAAACGCAATAGCATATAACCTGATTAACTCCTGTTACCACTCTTCAGCAGCAGCAGCTGCAGATTCAGGTCCTGTCAGAGGAGGAATTAAATCTAAGTCTCTCACTTCTGAGACAAGATTTCAGGTGAGACACAAATACAGAAGAAATGAGCACTGCTGACACTGAGACTAAATGAACTCTGCCCCGCTGTCTGTGAAGACTCCAGTTTGTATGGCATGTGTGGAGATAAAATAATGCTGAAATAAATGAATTTTCAAAATAAATATGCAAATACATGTGGTTTATTCTGAGCTAGTAATCCAACTTCATCTGCAGTTTATTTTTTTAAGGTTTGACAGCTAACCAGATACACTAATAGTTACTGTCTATCTCTCATCTGACATCTCTGGCTACTTCTTACTTCATCTCCTTATTTGATATGTTCTTGAAACAGAGGACATCTGTTTGTACCGATTGCAAGGTTCACTGAAAAACCGTAGAGAAATGGGCATTTTATGCCACATTTTCTCCAACCAGTACTAAATATTTCCTTTAAAAGGAGATGGATTTTGCCTCAAAAGTGTCTGTGTCATTCCACCATGAAGAGAGTCCAGATGTCAGCCTATATTTGATAATTTGAGTTCCGTCTTGTGTTAATTTATTTTCTCTGATGGAATTTCCTTTTCAGCACCGTATTTCTAAGTCTTAAGATGACTAACATAGAATCACAAAATCATAGAATGGTTAGTGTTGGAAAGGACCTTAAAGATCATCTAGTTCCAACCCCCCTGCCACAGGCAGAGACACCTTCCACTAGACCACAGAACATTTCAAAGATCATGCTGCTAAAAAGTATAGACTCTTCAGCAAGAAGTTTTGAGGTTAAGTGTAAAGTAAGTGTGTGAAGATTGATGAACATTCTGTTTAAGAAGCTTCACAGCCTAAAAGTAATTATTTTTAAAGAGATAGTTAGATGAGTTAAATTATTAAGATACCTCCTGGGTTTATCATGCCTTCTATCACTGATCCTTAGAGCTAACATTAGTGATAATAATAGATAATGGCAATAACACTTAGCAATTAATGGTGACCTCTTTTCAGAAAATAAAATGTAAATTAAGCTTCCCAATCTTGTGGAGTCATATATCCATTTACATCAATGGCCAATATACTATGTGCTCCTATTACCATTTTTTTTTCTCTGCTTTTGAGTTATGATCCCTTTTTACATCTTCATTTAAATTACATTTAAAGCTTTTGAGAGTATAATTCCCTCTTCCTTTAGATTTTTCACTGGCAAGTGCCACATTGCAGGACACTACCATAATATCAGTTATCCTGGGACCTTACCAAATTATCACAAGACTGTCAACAGCAGAGTGTGTATGGGGACAAGTTAAGAATTTAGCCAACCTACCTAGATTTTAAAGGATATTTCAAGGATGATCCACACGAGCTGCAGATGGATCCTGAACACACTTGTTCCACTATTGGAAGTCATTCTCTGTCGTCTTTCTGATCTCCCATCAGTATAAATTGCAGATTAGTATAGTGATGTGTTAGATTCCAAAATACCTTACTGAAATAACACCTTACTGGAAGGATCATCATTGTTATGTAGTTTGAAATCCAAGGGGTTGCACAGAACTATGCTGAGTGAAGATGAAGTGTATTTGTTTCACTAGACACATTTATAGTTTTAAATATAAATCTTATCCCAAGCCATTTTCTTTCACCTAGACAGACAATATTACTTATCTACTTTCTTCCTCCTCTCAGCTGCCTTGAATATACTTCCAACAGTCAAGACTTCTGGTGAGAATAAGAGAAAAGGAACTTGCAACTGATATCATAAGAACACTGAGAATCTAAATCTTCCTAATTTGGTACGAAATGGCTATAAAGTATTTTTGTTCTGATGGGGAAACGTACATTCTGTTAAGAGTCCTATCTCAAAATCACATTTCATACTAAATGAAGATCTGAACCTAGACCTTGCACTTGAAGTGTTTTATGTTAAGAGATGTTTTACATTCAAGTCCAAGTTTAGATGGGAAAATATGGTCTTTAATGCTCTAATAGGTCAAACCAAACTTAATTACAGGTGAGTTCTTTGCTTTGCTCTTCTCCAATCTGATATTTAAATGCATATACTATCTTCTATCACATCCACTGTGATGTCGAAACACTGTACACGGTGATGAAACTGAACCTGCTAAATATATATTGGTGACCTTTCTGTACTGTTCCTTGTGAAAGCTCGTCAATGAAGTTGAAAATTTAAGGCTCACAACACAAAGGTCACCCATCACTTACTTATGTTTGGGGGATGTTGGTGAGGAATTAAAACCATATTCATAAACAGGTCTGTGTTTCAAGAAGCCACTTTTTCACTAAGCTAACTGCCCAAAATGCGCACTACTCCTAAATGAAAAGTGATCTGAGGAGAAGAAAAGGTTTTCTCTGAAAAAAATCAACGTGAATAAAAGACTGAGTACCCAGTGAATAATCTAATAAAGGTGTGATGTAATCAGCAGGTAGCTGAAACTTCCTCTTCCATTCCTCCAGGTCTCATTTAGCAGTTACCTCGCACCACTAGCTTTTCAGATTTGGCACTATGGTCATTACTGGTGTCGTCTTTCTGAATGTAGGAATACCAAGGGTTAGGAGCAGTGTGTCAAAGAAAGAAAGCTTAGAAGCCAAACTTTCCTACAAACTGTCCCACACCATCATTCACCATTTTTCACCTTTGTTCAGCAATCTTTTGTGAGCACTGTGCTACTTGCATCCATTTTCTTAACAATTGCCTTCAAATATGGCTTTTTTGCCTGTATTCTATGCTACCTGTGATATATTATTTGAAAGTAGCTATATTGCAAATAAAAGAAAATCAGTTCCAAATTACTGCACAGCAGTGTTCCCTTTACTCTTGGATATAAACTATGAACAGTCAATTGAATCAAAAATACGTTTGTTCAATGTTTTTATTTGGAAAAAAAAAGGTCTTTAATTATTCTCAATAATTTAGTTTCATCAAATGAACTTTACTCTTAAATTGTTTGTTTTGGAAGGCAGCAACTGATATTTTCATATCTTGGCAAAGACTAACTATAAATATATTAAATGGGTAGTTGAGTAAATGATATGATTCAACTGATACTTTGCAGATGGGTATTTGTGACATGGGAGAACCTTGATTATTTGTCTCTTGCAATCAAACTTCCTTACTGATTACTAGTTATTAGCTATAATACAGCGTTACTCAGCTCTTGCGTAAAGATCTGGGTTTGCTGTGCTGTTCACCACATGAAGAAATGTACTCTGAGGTAATCTGGAACAAGTATCTAACAACAGGAGCAGACAAAGAAGAGGACAAAAATGTGAGACTGTAACATTAGGTAGCTAGAAGATTATTTCAGATCTACAACAATTAGTTTTTAATAAATATTATGTTATTTAAGATGAGAACAATAATTGGCTGATTTACTGAAGACTTAGTAACAGAAGAGCTTTAATTGTGCAAAAAACACTAAGCACTTGAGTAGTTCAGTGGTGTTGATGAAACCAATATTTCATGACTAACAAAGCCTGAATTTTCATTTTAAAGGAGCTTTTTTAATTTTTATATTTATGTTCATTCCAAAAGAGACTAGGGTTTTGCTTTTTGTTCTCAAAGATACAATTTTAAAAATAATTGATTTTGGATCCGTCAAAATTGTTCATACTGTTGACACACATTTTCGGTCCTATGTTACAGCACAATGTAGTATTCTTTTACAAATTTACATTTCAAACTGAACATTGAAATTCCATTTTAAAAATGCCAGAATTAATGTTTTGATGAGATCAAAATGCTTCAGTTTTATTTTTTTTTACTGTAATTTCAAAAATCATATTTTTCTCATGTGATGTATTCTGTCAAGTCCAATAATGACAATTGAGTGGTCAGCATTGTGGATGTGCAGTGTTAGGTTTTGGAAATTTGATTCCAGGCAAGGAAATCATAGTCAATCTTTTCACCATTAGAGCATGGGTCAACAAGCACATACATGTTTAACTCACATAATCCCTGGTGAAGACAGTGGAATCACTCACACAGATCTTGATTCTGCAGCTTCTTCATGATGTGCTCAACTTTGCTACTATGGGTAGTAGTGGGTTAAATAAAACCAGATGGGCTTGCACAGTCTTGGTCATAAATAGCAGTAGTACCTTGACTGGGGTATAAAAATAGCTGCAGTAGACCAGAGAAATACCTATTTTGACAGGTATTCTCACTCTGAGTGTGGTCAGATACTTATGGAAAGAACAAGGAATGCTCTCTTTCAGATTTTGGCCAAGTTCAGTTTAGGACCTCCTGGTCCTGCAGTTATACCTATGTCTTTTTTGTGATCGTGTCCTTTCCTTTCATTAATTTATCAAATTTACTTTTTCCATTATTGAATTACTTGATGTGGTGGGTTGACCTTGGCTAGCCACCAGATGCACCTTCCAAGGGAACACAAACTGCTCCAGCATGGGTCCCCTACACGGTCACAGGTCTTGCCAGAAAACCTACGCCTGTGTGGGCTCCTCTCCACAGGCCACAATTCCTGACAGGATCTCTGCTCCACTGTTACCTCCATGGCTGCAGGTGTATCTCTGCTCCACCGTTACCCTCCATGGCTGCAGGGGCACAGCTGCCTCACCACGGGCTGCACCAGGGTCTGCAGGGGAACCTCTGCTCCAGTGCCTGGAGCACCTCCTCCCCTCCTTCCTCACTGACCTTGGTGTCTGCAGAGGTGTTTGTTCCCCATATTCCCACTCCGTTCTCCACCTGCAATTGCTATTGAGCAGTAATTTTTTTCCCTTCTTAAATGTGTTTTCCCAGAGACACTACCATTGTCACTGATAGGCTCGGCCTTGGTCAGTGGTGGGCCCATCTTGGAGCCGGATGGGGTTGGCTCTATTGGACATAGGGGAAGCTTCTAGCAGTTTCTCAGAGAAGCCACCCTTGTAGCCCTCCCTCTACCACTATCCTTGCCACACAGACCAAAAACACATGAATACTTTTGGACTCTACAACACTTTTTCATAGTTCTGCTGTCTATCACATTTCTGTTAATAAAAAAGAGATTTTCTTAGAGAACAATATTCAGACACTTCTGCATTTCTCTTTCTCTCATTTCCTACAACAATAGGAAAAAGTGCACTGTATTTCATCTTCTCCAAAACTGCTTTTTTTCCAAGCCTTGCAGCTGATTTTTTCAGGAAGTGTAAATGGTAAAAAGTATGTCCAATAAACCCTGTCAAAACCAGAATTGATGTTGACCGAACCCAGAGAAGAACAGCACTGATATTAGATTGTAGAATACTTTTATTTCAATTCAGAGAAGGATATTAAATATTTCTGGATGGGAAGACTCTGAGATTAGATGAAACTATGGAATGAAAAATTCCATATTTATTCATTCTTATTTTCTAGCATGATGTGTTCGATTGACACAACACAACATGTATTCATTAACAGGATGTGAGCTAAAAATAGTCCTCAAAGTACTTTTGTATCAAAATCCCTCTTTGAATTAATTATACATAATTGAACATGAAAGAAATAAGAGAGGGAATCCCTTAAAAAATGAAAAAAAAAAAACCCTAAAACTTTTTTGCACCTCAGGATGTATGAGGTCCTTTTACTCAATTTGATATTTGGCAATTTATTTATTACTACAATACTTCAGCTTCAGTAACCCCAAAACAGTGATGGGTTCTCAATGGAGTAGTTCATAAGTATTGAATATTGCAATCTTCATCCAGTCCTGTTGATTCTCAGTTCATGCCGTGGCTTGTTGCCAACAGAAATCTTTCTATGGAGGCCAGTAAAGTGTGCTACAGTGAGACTGGCTGCACAGCATTTTTAGTCACTAAAGTTAAGGTAACAGGAACATTACAGAAGGAGCCAATAAAAAGCATTTTCTTGGGTGATGACAAGTTGCTTTTGGCAGAAGCTGGAAGGATCAGGTTGACACTTGGTCAGGATTTGTTATGGAGCAGAGGGAGGGGAAGAACCGCAAGGTCCCTCTGTCAGCTGCAGTGGTGGCAAGGGATGCAGTGGGAATTTCAGATCTACAGAATGGGACAGGGGTTAGCACTAGAGTGAGGTGTCAGCAGTGCAGGAAGAGTGCTCCAACATTTTTAAATTAAAAGAGCTTTGACCCTCAAACCTCCCCATTTTGCTATGCCTCTGGAGGCATGCCTGTGGCAGATAACAGAACTAAATTGTGGGCCACTTAGTGCATTGAGTGAAGCAGAAAACAAACTGACTGTCAAAGTGTTCCTGTGACATCCGTTGGTCTGGCTGGTCTGACCTGTTTCAAGGTTGCCCCAGATGCTGGTGTCTCTTCAGCGTAATAGGGAATAACACTGATTGTTTCTAAAACTGTTTGATATTATTTTAACAACAAGGATTTTTTCTTTGAAATGTATGATTTAAAGGGAAACAAAATAATTGGAGAACTCAATTTGAATTTGATGAATAGAAGAAAAAAAAAGAGGTGAAAACAGGATGGTTCATTTTGGTGAGAAAATGGAAACTTTTTATTTAGGAACAAGCCCAATACAAGCATTTCTGTCACTGCATCTAAATAAATACATAGTAGAGCTACATAAATCTGCCTACTTATCTTTCTGTCTATGTTTCGATCTGTCTGTGCATTTGCATTCATTCCTCTAAGGGTATTTTTTGGCAGATGGTTAAGGAAGAGGCCCTCTGCAGTAAAGTCCTTAGAAAATTCAGGACCGAAGGAAAAAAAAAAAAAAAGATAATGCCTGAAGCACCTAGCCAGAACTAAAGAAATGTAAGTTCTGCTCCTATACGCACGTGCGTGCACACACACACACGCACATTCACCCCCTTTGAGTGATACTGCTGAGCTTGAACTCCCTAAAGAAGTTGTTCCACCCACCTTTTTCTCCCACTATGCTTTCCTGTCCTTGCATTGCACTGACTCCGTAGACAGCTTGGGAAAGGAAAATAAATTGGATTTCTGTTGTTGCAATGTCATCAGCACTACAGTGCTGGGGAAAGAAAGAGGCGAGAAGACATGACTGGAAGCGGTGAGAGAAGGTGTGACAAGACACTGTCAGAGGTAGCATTGCTGCAGATTGACGTAGTAATGAAACTGCTTCTCAAACTCAGTGTTTAGCTTTTTTACATGAAGGAGTTAAGGCAATTATCATAAGTAACTCATAATGGAGATAACAGAGACTAACCACTTTTTTCTACCTATTAGTGGCTGTCACTGCACCATTGTTTGTTCACCAAGTACCACATGGAGAAAAATATATCTAGTGATAAAGCACGATACTTGTTTACTTCTTGTATCTATGGAACAGAACTTGTTATGCTAAATGGTGTTTGAGTAAGCTGGGAAATTTTTAGAACCTAGTAGTTCTTTCAAGTGTGTAATGAATGTTAACAACTTAGTGATGTTTCCTTGGACTTGCTTTTTATCATGTAGGAAAGGTAAAAAGAAGGCATTTCAAAGCTAATTGCAACAAACAACTTATTCAGCTGATTTAACTTCTTTACCGGATGATAAACTTATGCCAGATTCCCTTCTTCTGAAAAGCTACTCAAGACCGATGTGTTAGAACTAAAGCTGTTAGGAGACCTGAGTTTCTGTTCCATAATGAAATTTAGGGTTAGTAGTGTAAAAAAAATCATAGGAAGAAAAAATATGAAAAAACCCTACAGGAGTTTCATGAGACATATTTTCACAGGAAATATTTTTTTTTTTTAAATGAAGAACACATAAATTTTGCCTTTCCAGCTATCAGCATAGCAGGATCTTGTCTAACTAATTTTCTTTGCTTCAGACTGCTAGAAGAGGATGGAAAATATGCGAAAAATGAAATTTTTGTAAGTGGGACATTTCTTCCAGAGGGTTTCTCTGACAGAAAATTCTACTTATCAATCTGTATTTTTATAAATATATATATTTAAAATTAT